>NW_007585112.1:30084-55738 GCF_000523025.1 Cynoglossus semilaevis | reverse complement strand
CTTGTGGACACACCACTGGGTATGTACTGGTGACACCATGTTCATCGTTGTGCAGAGACTTCTTAATATCTACTATAAAGCAAATATTGAACTATGTCAGTTACTATTATGTTGGCTAACAAAAAATATTTTTTCAGCTGCATTCTTCCAGGACTGTATATCTGAACAGGACTTGGATGAAATGAATATTGAAATCATTCGTAACACACTTTATAAGGTAATTATACTATAGTACACATACTTATTTTAAAATGACTTCTTGTTGTTGTAAAATACCATACATGATGTATCATTAACCAAGTAGAAATTTTAAAATGACTTCATTAATAAACTATTTATATTATCTTTAGTTTTTTGTTTTTAATTTTATTGTTTTTTGTTTAAGAAATATTACATATGGATTTATAGGGCAGCTCAGTCACCATGTCTGTACTGCCACCATAACTACAACCGCTGCTACTAACATTTTCAAAGGTCACATTCACTTAAGTTTACAGTTTGTTCTGAAGTTTCGAGTGTAAACCCAGTGCAGATGGTTTGTGTAACATCAGTGCTGCACGATGCAGTAGACACTGGTCAGTAATTTTACCTCATCTTCTTGCTACGACCTCAGGCTTACCTGGAGGCTTTCTACAAATTCTGCTCTAACCTCGGAGGAACAACGGCAGACACCATGTGTCCTATTCTGGAGGTGAGTCTGTGCTTCTTCAAAATGCAGAAATGACAATAAAAACTTTGTGATGTTTTTTACGTAAGCCAAAGCAGGTTATCTTATGGTGTCATTGCATGTTCACACTCATGTTCCCTCTGCCACAGTTTGAAGCTGACAGGAGAGCCTTTATCATTACCATCAACTCCTTCGGCACAGAATTGTCCAAGGAGGACCGTGCAAAGCTCTTCCCTCACTGTGGCAAACTTTACCCTGAAGGCCTGTCTCAGCTGGCTCGAGCAGATGACTACGAGCAGGTCAAAGCTGTTGCCGATTTTTACCCTGTAAGTGTATGACACCTCTTCTCATTTTGGTCTCAGACTTTTAAGTGTGTCACTCAAAATGATCTTAGCCTGTGTGTTGTAATTCGAGTACTTTGAGTTTTAATCAAAATATGAATCCTTGTAGTGCTCTGCCAAAATGTCTGATTTCTGTAACCTGCTGCTTCTGTGTTGATTAAATAGGCCACTATACAGATTGTTAAATATATGTATTGAACACAATCATCTTTGTTTTTACAGGAATACAAGCTGCTGTTTGAAGGCGCTGGAAGCAACCCTGGGGACAAAACACTGGAGGATCGTTTCTTTGAGCATGAGGTAACACATCTTCAGAAACATTCATTACCGTTCCTGTCATTTATACGTTGGCTTAGTGAATAATCAATCATATCTACACAGTAATGTGTTGTTGTGATCCTTAAAATAGGACATAAGACAAAACGTGATCATTCTATCTATATAAAATTTACTACATAAAAATACACCTTACTGATAAACCATATTGATGTATTAGTACGAATGGTTTTGTTGTAATTGGTAGTGCAGACAATAATGTGAAGAGTGTGGAGAGACATAAAAAATACTATGGTTTTATTTATTGGGCAGCTATTAATGTGTTATTTACTGATGGCTTAGCAGCTAGTGTGTAATGGTACAATAAACTCATAACATGATATGATTCACAAAATGATCTCCAGACAATTAATGACCAAATACAATGATCCTTTATTTGAAAGAACTATGCACACGACCATTACCAATTGAAATGGTCTTGTTGGTTACCTGATAAACTGAAATTTGTATCTTAAATATCAGAATACAAACAAAACAAAAACAAATTTCTTCACATAAACTCACTCACATCACTGTTTATCTCCTGTCATTGAAAGGAGATGTAAAACTGCTCTGGTCTTATTTACCTCGCTAACTGTCAGAATACTAAACAACAAAAGAATAGAAAAGGCTACACTCTTGGTTTAAGAGTGGGTCACAGCCAATGTTTTTAAGCGTACGCCGCCACCTACTGTACTAGAGTGTGTAGTCTCATACTATGACCACTGAGTTTTTAAGATAACACAGCCTATTCCTCAGGCCTTATTTATTTTTTATTTCAACCAATATGAATGTTTACAAATTTGTATCGGTTTTTAACTAATTCACAATGCAATGTTACTTCCCTATTAGCGGACGATTAATAAGGTTCGGTTCTAAAATGAAATATGTTGCTTGGATTTGACATTTGAGTTAGAGAGTAGGTGAAATTGCTACTGAAGAATAAAAACATTGTTTTTTCATTCAGAAGAATGTGTGTCTAGGATCTAGTGCTGTTATATATTATATCTTGTTCTTCATTATCTTTGGCCTATTGCAGGTGAAGTTGAACAAATTGGCGTTCCTCAACCAGTTCCATTTCAGTGTTTTCTACGCCTACGTCAAGTTGAAGGAACAGGAATGCAGGAACATTGTGTGGATCGCTGAGTGCATTGCTCAACGGCATCGCGCCAAGATCGACAACTACATTCCTATTTTTTAAACAACGCTCCTACGCCCCTTCATTTCTCCCTGCCATCCATCATTTCACTCAGCCTAATGGTTTTGACAACTGATGTCTCTTTTAAAATATTCTGATAGTTAATTGATGAATTGTCCCAGTCTTCTAATGTGTTAGTAAGTTCCTCACACCCATATTTGCCTGTTGTGAGGGGAGTTTTGGTCAAAAGTCTAAATGTCTCCAACAAAAAATCTTTTTCAGAATCCAAGATAAAAATGGTTCCGTAGAAGTGTGATGTGGTTACGTAAAAAATAATTTAAAAAAGCTCATAGGAAAAACATGAGGCTGATTTGACTCTCAAACTAACTTACTGTCCAAACACCGGGACACATGAAAATCCTCAGTGAAAAACGACGTGAAAACGCACATTGCGGTTTTGAAATCTCAGGCTGGACTTCATGCACCTTCTTTCTGAGATTGGAATTAGGAGCTGAGTGAACCTAAAAACATTCCTTAACTTGGCACCAGTCAGACTTGTGTATAATATATCCCCTATTTATGTCTGTTTTAGTGCTTGTCTGTTCAGCATGTCATTTGTGTGTGTTTATTCCCAAAAACAACAAATGAAGTGTGAGCTGTAGATTGTCGTTAGTTGAATAACAAAACAAGGTAGGAGTTCCTCTCTCTCACACACTGTCTTTATACATTAAGTCTAAATAAATCAATATGAAAAACAATAGATTTAAAATTCAAGACATCAAGATGTCAGAACTATAACATGTATACATATAAAAATATTTAAAGACAATTCTATAATTTTGTTATGTCATGCTGTAAACTGAATCATTGATGTGTTGCCGTTTTGATTGGTATCCTGTGTTGTAAATGTGATGTAAAAAAAAATAAATTAACTAAAACTATATCTTGAAGTTGAAATGCTAAACCCAATGCAAACAGTTTGTTAAAAGGCAAACAGTATGTTTTTAATATATATAAACAATAATCTGGAAAAATATGTTATTTAATCATTAATCCAAATGGTTGTGTAGCTTTAAATGATTTGGTCATTTGTGTTGCTGACAGTTTTCCTGAAAAGGTAAGTAGCAGTCAAATAATCTTAGCTCTCTGTCTTCATATAGATGTAGACACAATGTCTGTCAGTGTGTAAAATGAATCACTTTTTGTGGTTTTTAGTGGTTTCATGCAAACTTCTCAACTAAATTGCTATTAGAATAGCAACAATGTTTGCTTCACAAGCTGGAGTTACTTAAATCTAATGATGGTCCAATCAGCTTGTTGTTCTCCAGCTGCTGCTTCAGTTCATCAGTAAACCTGGACTTCCTCAAATGCCACTGTGACACAGGAAGAGGAGCATATTGATTCCAATATGACTTTAAAACTAAAAACCAAATCTTACCTCTTTGACCTGCACTGCTCTGTTGGTTTGACAGACTGGGACATGGACAAGGAGCTGAAACTGGCCACCACGACAGACCAGTTTTATCATGGTAAATAAATAATTCCTTTTGCTGTTTTATTTGTAGGCTTAGGTTTGTTGTCACTGTCACCTGGAGTGAGTGGAGTCTGATTCAACAGGTTTCGTTGTTACTTGTGATGTTTAATCGTGGTCTCTAATGACAGATGACAAATTGAGCGATCAGTATGTGGTGCAGAGGCCGTGTGCAAGAGCTTCAAGGAGAAAAGATGAGTTCATTTGGTACGATAAAGATGTAGGTAAGCAAAAAAAAAAAAAAAAAAAAAATGAAACAGAAGGAGCATTTAACTTTTCTGCTTGACTGGAGGTATTTTATGAGCACTGTCATGAAAAACATTTAAAGTGGTAAATGAGTGGCATTCTACTATGAAGAAAATCCTGTGTCTTGAGTCATATTACTTCAAATGATAATTGTTTTTATTTTGACCGTTTCCCTAGTAAGTCCAGGAGAGACGGTTTCTGACGTGTATTAATTCCTGTAAAGGAGTGAAAAAGCGGTTAGCATTTTTGCCTGACAGGAGGTTTACTGGTCCAATCCCTAAGTTTTTTCTGTATGTCTCTTTCATGTTCTCTCTGTATGTTTATTTTATTTTATTTTTCTTTTGGGAACCCCACATTCCTCTTAACAGTTCAAAAACGTTGCAGGATTAGTGTAACTGGACACTGAATCGACCAGAGGTATATTGCAAGCGTGAATGTCAGTGGTTGTTTGTTTCTCTGCAGTGAACTGTCATTGTATTCCCCATTCTCACTCGATGAATTAACCTCCTAAACTTGAAAGAGTTCTGTTGTAGATAATGAATGAATATTCCTCCAAACTGTTATTCTCCAATTTTGAATGGCAGACATTGACAACTTGACCACTACAGATCACTAATTCATAATCCTTTTGAAAAAAAGTGCTGGGCCATAGAATTGATTCTGGACGTGTAGTACTTCTAAATTTTTTAAAAATCATTGCCTCATTCAGACACCTTTGTGAAGCCAAACCTGTGGCTGTTGGTGAATCCTGACATTGCCTGTCCCATCCAGTATGGGTGGAGTGCAGAGGTGCTGCAAACACCATTTGAACCTGTGGAAGAAATAGAAATACCTCAGCTGAATCCTGCAGAGACCCATCATCCACACTCGGCGCAGTTCCAGATGTTTAATCCTACAATCACTCCCCGTCGGGAGAAACATCTACATCACTCTACCTGCTCCAATAAGGTTGTGTTACAGTTAAGCAATCTCAAGTTTGTACTCTGTTAATCAACAATTCATTTTGCACAGTATTTTTCACCTTGCATATGTCAATTGGTTCCTCACATTAAGAAGTTAAGCCTGAACCAATTTCTTTTTTTTTTTTTTTTTTTTGCAGAAGGCTGAGTGTGCTGGGAAAACTCCTAGTACCTGTTAAAATAACATTTTTTTACAGTATCCATTAATGTAAAAACAAATTAAATTAGTAATCAATAGTAATAGTTATTAAACCTTTAACGTAGGATGATTTTAATAATCATGTCAATTATGGTGTCACATCTTCAGTTTTACCGCTAGATGTCACTGATTCCCACACATTCTGCAGTTTTTACTTTTAATTGTCATAAGTCAAACACTATTTTAAAATTAGTTTGATTTTGAACTTAAACTAGTGGGTCAATAAGATCTGAAAATAACTACTGCACTGATTTACCCTATGTGGTGCTTTTTGCTTTTTTTTTTTTTAAGATTAAGAATGAGGATGTTTCCTATCGACCAGCCAAAACCAGACGAAAGGGCAGGGCAGCTAAAATCAACCTGAGGACAGTAGGTCTTGGACTTGTTGACTTAATAATGCATGATAAAGATATTTCTTTACAAAACTCTACAAAGACTATTTCACCATGTTTGAAAAATAGTGTTAATGTAGAAGATTTTTCACTGTTTATTGTTATTCTAATTCTAGAATCATTGTCTCTAGATAAAATAGTTTTGAGTAACTTTTAATAAAAGTTTGCACAGAAATACCCAAGGCTTTACCTGAAGCCCATTTTATCTGGAGTTGGCCTGTGCATGTATTTCGACACTGGTGGTATAACTGAGCTGATGGTGCCTTTATTGTATTGTAATTTACTTGTCACCTTGTGTTCCAGGAGTTTAAGAACCTAAAGCCAGGATGCTGGCCACGTCCACCAGTGAATTATTGCATCCTCATAGCTTTGGCATTAAAGAGCAGCCACACCGGGAGCCTCAAAGTCCAGCAGATTTACAACTTCACCAGGTCATAAACTGATCATTAGGCAAAGCAGGGCCAAGTGTTGGTTGTGTCTTGTATGATTACAGATTTTTTTAATATTGCTTAGTCTTTTGATGGCACCAAAACAGACTTTATGGCTATAAAAAGAGTCCATTTTAACAGTGGCCTGTGTTATTGTATTTTGACCTCATATTCTTGCTGCTCTATCCCAGAGAGCACTTTCCCTTCTTTCAGACTGCTCCAGATGGCTGGAAGAACACTATTCGACACAACCTGTGCTTCAGCAATAGCTTCCGCAAAACCTGCAACCAGC
Organism: Cynoglossus semilaevis; assembly: GCF_000523025.1. Classification (NCBI taxonomy): domain Eukaryota; kingdom Metazoa; phylum Chordata; class Actinopteri; order Pleuronectiformes; family Cynoglossidae; genus Cynoglossus; species Cynoglossus semilaevis. The sequence goes on along the minus strand of NW_007585112.1, from coordinate 49,230 downwards.
TGTGCAGAGACGGAAAAAGGAAGTCTTGTTTTTGGCACCTGACTTTGGACGGCCACCGCCGGCTTAAAGATGAGATTCATGCACTGACGGAAGAATCTTTTACACAGCTGGAGAGGAGCATGTCACACCCTGGTGAGATGTGAGCATCTGATGCACAATCACAAGGCATGGAATGTTTACGTAGATAGCCATTTTGTCTTTTTTTTTTTTTTTTTCTCTCCAGATATAATTCCCCGTCTAGTTGCACAGTGAAAGCAGATATAAAAGCAGTTTGAGTCACTGCAATAAAGCTGGGAATGTCAACCTGTTTTCTTGCCTCAAAAATTTGAAGATCAACACATCGTATGTAAGAGAGTCATGACGGCAACCACATGAAAAACAATTGACGACTTAATATATACAAGCACATTTTGTTGGTTCAATAACTCACAAGAGTATATATTTGAGATTTACACTTAACCTACCATGCCTGGGTGAGTGTTTTCATTGGAATTTGATCAAACGCTACGACTTCAACATCATTTTTTTATAAAACAAAATGGAAAAACTACAAGGGACATACCAAGGAATAATCGGATTTCCTGACACACTAAATAAGGTTAATAGTTGTCAATTTAGCTTTCTACAAGTTATAAAGGTTAATAGTTGTCAATTTAGCTTTCTGCTTTCTACTGTTTATAGGGTTATATAGTTTAAATTGACTAAATTAATGGGATTGACTCCAACTACCAATTTCCCCACTACCCTGTATATTTTGATTTGATGCTCCTGCACCTTAGCTCTTTGTTTTTCCAGGTCTGTAGGTAAATCCATTCCTCATTTGCAAACAGTCAAATTGTAAAGATGGGAAAGGGGAGCTGTTAGTTTACTTTTAGGTTACCTAAAAGTAAACTTTTAGTTTACTTTTTAGGTTTCTTTTAGGTTTACTGTTAGGTTACCGTACTCAATATGTACTGTTTGACGCTGGAAACTTTGAGAAACAGGAAGTGCTTCTTACGGCAGACGTCACTGTATTGAGAACATTAAGGAGCAAAAGGTAAGATCACAGTTATTTTTCTTTTCTAACAGTGTTTTGATCAGAATATATGTTGTTTTGGTGATTTTTCTTTTTTTTTTAAACATGCTTAACATAATTGAGTGTGCCTGTTTAATAATCCTACAAACATGCAGTTACTGGTCTGTTTGGCATCAGTGATGATGAAGGAAAGCCTTACTGGAACCTTCCTTCTAGTCCTTTGCAGTAGTGTATCTGGCCTGGGATCAGTGGTATCAAAAGAGTATACATTCAACCCTGAGCCTTTGAAGTGGGAGGATGCTCAATACAGCTGCAACAGGCGAGTTCCTTTACAATTGTTTTGATAGTTGCCTTCATTAAATATCATTTGCTATGGTATTAAATGCTAGTAACACACCTTCTGGGTGTGTTTAAAAGTTTACTTGAGAAGTGGGAAGAAGAAAAAAACAGGCAAACTTAACAAAATGAGCAGAGGAGTAAACATTACAAGGAGAACTGCCAGGAAGCAGCTTTACTAAGGAAGTAACACTGTCCTACGTAGATGCAACCCCAAATCTGTGAAATCCCACGATTATTTCTTGGACTTTGTTTAACAATGTTATATTTTGTTTCCACAATGAGTGACTTGTAATAAAGATACTTGTTTGATGCATTACCAAATGATATAGCTATTGTTGACTGTCTACGTACCTACAGTAATTTAGTAAGCTTACAAATTACTGTGGAAAAAATACAAGTTTAATTTTAACAATTATTTTCTTTGTCACACAGCGACAATGCTGACTTGGCCATCTTGTATACACAAGAAGATGCAAGTGATAACATTGTGTATAATTATAATGCATGGACAGGCAAGTACAAATTTCACAAGTATCATTATTGGTCTGATGGCATCTTCTACAGCTTACCTGACAAATGTAGTCTCTTCGACTCCAGTGCAGAAAGGTAAAGTGGGACTTAATTGAAACTTAAATACCTGAGTATTAATTTGAAGACTTTTTTGTTGCTTTTGTTGTTTTTTGGTTGTTTGTTTATACAGCATCCATTCCTTCAGTAAATCTAGAGTGGTAAAGTCAGACATTATTCTGTAATATATTCTGGTGACACCAAATAAGTAATAGGAAATTTCTTCTGTTAGTTGATGGTTCAATACTACTAATAATTGTCGTATTCTGATTCTGTGAGCTGCCATTACAAGCAATAAGCCAATACCGCCTTTGTTAATACATGTATTCTGTGTAAATGCACTGCTGCTTAATATAGACATCAAAAGATCACCACGTTCAAACTGTGATCTAAGAGAAACAGCTCTCAACAACACTGTAAAACACACATTGCTCCTGCAGCATTTTTTGATTTATTAAAAAACACAATTAAAATGAGATCAAACATTGTGCAAAAGTTAAAATTTGATTTTGAGTGTGTGCGGGAAATTGTAGTGTAAATCATAAAAATTACAACTTGGACACACAGTAAACAGTTTGTAACATGTATTCAGAGTTTTTTGCAGAATTATTGACAGCTCTTGCAATCATCTGAACTTTTTCATCTGTTACGGTGGCACCCAGAACATATTTGTACCTCAAACAAAGAAATGGTCAGATGCCAGGTCTTACTGCAAGTGGACGCATAACAATTTGATTTCTGAAACAAATTATCTTCAGTGGCTCAATAATGTCCTACAGGAATTCCCTGTCTGGACTGGACTGCACAGTCACGGTGGCTATATTGACTTAAATTTTATTTATTGTTTACTGTAGTAAACTCTTATGTCAGCATTTGAAGCTCATAACGTTTTCCATTGTTACCAACTTTACATGATTTCTGTAGAATACAAACTCCAACTGTAGCTCAAGCTCACACCTTTGTAGTATAACACTGCCTGCCAGTTAATTATACATTTATTGGAACATGAGCTAAAGAATATATTTTTGATAGAAATGAAAAAAAAAAAAAAAACCTCATCAGTTTGTAAACAAAGATAAATATCAGGGCAGCCTTACTGCAGCAGCTGGATGTCGAAGAAAAGGCCAACAAAGCAGACTCACATTAAACTGTTATTAGTGTCTAACCTTTGATGTCTGTCTGGTAGGTGGAAAATGGCAGTGGACCAATGGGGTGTCAGAGTACAGAAATTGGTCTGAGGCTCATCTGAACAACAGTGGAGATTGTGTCACCCTGTGGTCATTAAGCAAAGGGATGTCCACTCACAGCTGCTCCGATCAATTTCCATACTTGTGTTTTAAAAACAACCTGATTCTAGTGAAGCAGAATAAGACGTGGGAGGAAGCACTGGGTCACTGCAGGGATCTGGGCAGTGGCCACGACCTGGTCAGCGTGCAGCCTGGCGAAGACCAGGCCTATTTACTACACAAAGTCATGGAGGCTGATACTGAGGAGGTAGGATCATATTCAGCAACTTCTCCTACTGTAGATGTAAAAGCACCAAACAAAAGCCATGTTTTGTTGATTGTGAGAATTCATTTCTAGGTGGAAAATGAAAAGTATAATTTTGGCTCAAGATTTGGTGCAAATGTTTTGAAGACGTTGTCCAACAAAAAAAAAAAATTATTAAAGGCCCACTCAGGGAACAGGAAACTGTAATGTTGGGGGCAGTGGGATGCTGGTTTGAATCCTTACTGGAGCACTGTTTGAGTGTTTATTTCCTTCTTTAAAGGATTTTCTATTTCTATTGATGTGTAGTCTTATTTGAAGACAGAATTTCTGTGTCAGCTGGTTTATGGTTAATCCAGTGAGTCACTTGGATCAGCTAAATATCAGGTCCAAGACTTGATCATAGCTTTAGTGAAAAACCAAACTGAAAGCGCAATAACCAGGTCCCTAAATGAGCTAAAGTTGCAGAGTTCCAATTTCTTTTGGTTTTACTTCATGAAATTGAACTGTTTTTCTGCGATTGGTCAGTCCAATATGCAGGAGATGGAAAAAAAAATCACAGAATTCTTTGTTGCTCTATGTTGCTTTGATTCACACTGCAATAAGTCACGTTAAAGCAGAACTCATTAGATTTTGAACAAAAATGTAATAATAAGAACAACTTGAATTAGTTTATTTATTAGTTTTTTAAAATCTTTTTTCCTTCATATTTTAATCACAATTCTCTTCACTGATCCAGAGTCCTTTACACAAAGTTGATATTTTAAAACTTTTTATTCTTAAACTGTTTTAAAATGTGTAATCCAAAACTCATAAATCAATTGTGATGACCACTTGTCCTTCATGTTATCTTTTTATTAGTTGTTTCCTGTCCTCAGGTGTGGACAGGTCTTTCCTGGCTGATCATTGGCTGTGGATAAATAAGGCCGATTTGAACCACACCAACCTTCCTGTTTGCCCCCCCCATGAATAATGAAACACTGTGGAACTTTCTTTGTTACAGACAGTTATAGCCATATATTCAACTATATATTGACCTACATCGAGTATGGAAGCGCAGTGTATGAGTTGATGGCTGATTTGATATAAGTTACATCTGCTTAAAGTTAGTTACAGTGTAAAAGTGCCAGCACAGGTAATCGGAGCCAACCAGGAGCATACAGTAACTGTAGAAATAGAGTATTGTTTTTGTCATTTTTCTCCACTTTCTAGTACCACAGTTTGAAAATGTTCTTTGAAGGAGTTGTTTGTTTTTACAATGTTTGCTCATGCTATTTCTCCTTGCATTAATTGCGCATTTTACACAGTCCAAAAAGAAGAAAGTTTGTTTTTTCACTATAAACATGTCTTTTACTTCTGTTCCAAATCGCTACAGCTTCCTCTCCCAAAACAATACAAAATTGGTCAAACGTGGCAACACTCTCTGCAGCATTTCTCTAAATTGTTACATTTTTAGTTGCAGTATAAAAAATTGCCATTTTTATACTTGTGCGTATACCAAGCCAAAACCTTATTCCCCTTTCGGGGAGGTTTTGGAAGTTTTATATGAAGTGCTTGTTACAAGGCCGCACTGCCATTTAATCGACATGTCAGTCCAACCAATCATCTCCCAGTTTTACCAACAGCAATCTGCTGTTGAAAACCTCCTTGACGTCACTCACCTTGAATCCATTCCCCGGTGTGTCTGGTCTGGATCAGCCCTGCCTCCTCTCCTCCACGTGGTGCTGTCTTTATGAGACAGCTGGCAGTGTTTACTGTGGTGAGAGACTGACCTGCTTGGATGGAGAAAAGTGGAGACTGGAGCAGCAGCAGAAGCCTTCAGGTGGAAATCTCACGCAGGAGTTCTCAAATTGGCTTAACTAGTCTCTCAGTCTATCAGTGATTAAATGAGAAGAGTGGAGAGAAAAAACAAAAAAAAACAGGTTTAAGGTTTCACAGCATGAACAGGTTCATTTCAGGAGACACAAACAGACAGAAGTCATGGTTACCAGAAGGTTGGATGATGTCATGGACCTCCAGAGCTACTCTGTGTCTGAGATTCTGACCCTGTTTTTTAAAATTTAACATCTGGACTGAATTAAACATTTCAAGAAAAGTTAATGGCCAGTCCCATTTGTTCACAGGGTTGCTTTAATATAAAATAAAAAAGCCCAGTAGCAGCAAGTTATATCTTTAACTGTGAACCAACTGTGTGTCCTTAAGATGGACAGTTTAAAACAGGAGTCTGATTTATGTCATTGAAAACAAAATCAGTTCCATTATTATTATAAATTTCTCCCATTTCTGTTCTGATAAAATTGCTATGTAAAGTGTTATGGAAAATGTATTAAATGTATCAACTCTACACATGAATGAAACTTTTAGGAAAGATGAATGTAGGAATTCTACAGTAAAGTCAATTATGGGGGGGGGGGGGGGGGGGCAGTGGAGCAGTGGTGAGAGGAGGAAGTTTTTCTTCGATGGTTTAACAAAAGCATCCATTCTAATCAAAATTATGAGAGTTTCCAGAAAACTGCAGGGGAAAACAAATACTTGTTAGTTATGACTAATTAGACTTCATAATTAATTAGCTGTAGATTTTTATTTATTTAATTATGTGTGGTATTCCTGATCAGAACACTGAGATCACACAGGCAGAGTAATGACTGCTCATCACCAGCAATAGAAAATCAAAACTTTTTTTACGCAGTAACTTTCTTAACTTACAATGGTATATGTGCAACAACTACAAGAAAACGACAAAACGATACATCACTACATATTTTCATGCAGTCTGTTTCTGACCTACATTCACCTTCTTGATCGAGTACCTCAAGCCCTGATTATGTTGGATGTTCGGTACATGCCCGTTCACAGACACTCATTGATTTTGTCAACATCCGTCTAAAAAAAAAAATTTTTTTTTTTTTTAGAAAAGTGGAGTAAAAGACACCCGGGCCAGACCACATTCTACTCCTATCACCACACAGCCGACACTCACTGTGTCGACTGTGGTGTGGAAGTGTTGCTGTAGCAACCATTTGGTGTTTGTGAGAGTTACCCACGGGACTTCAGAGAGGGAGTTGACTGCTCAAACTGTGTGTGTGTGTGTGTAAATCAATGTTGGCTGAAGTTGCTGGGATGACCTAATGCACATCTGTTTGTTTTGGACTGATGGATGGGGAGAACTTTCTCAGCACATTCTGCTTGTGTGTGTGTTTCAGCGCAAAGTCTCAGTCAAGTGTGATAAACAAAATAATGATGTCTAAATAAAGTAAAACAAACAAACAAGCAGCGTGAGTGGCACCATGACCCTGTGACGTTACCGCACACAGTCTCAATGGAAAAGCATGGTAGCCGACTGATCAGTGTGCTGCCTCCAGCAGCTGCTTCTGTTCAAAGACGCCATGTCTTATTCATAAGCTCATCAGCAGTAACAAGATCCAACACCTTCCACGTTGCAGCAGCTCAGTCGCCAGGCTCCTGTTCCTTTCTGATTATATTACAGTCAACTAACTAGGTCTGTGAACAACCACCCTCTCTGTAATGTCATTTTCTGATTCATCTTCATCTTCATCTTCTCCCCGTGTGTGTTTTCTCCAGGTCCTCTTGTTTCCTGACCCCAAATCTGCAGGTTTTAGATCCTGGTTCATTTTAGATGCTGTGTGAATAATAGCATGGGCAATGGTTGTGTGGATGGTTTTGTGATCCTGAGATGGAACGGACACATTGTTTAAGAGGTTTTGGGTTTTGGTCACAGTGGTGTGGAACCTATACTGTGTGTTATTGTCTGGTGTGGTCCATGAGCCTCTGTGTCTTCACGATCTATGTAGGCTCAACTTTATTTCTCTCTTTCTCTTTCAGGCCTGTTCAAGTCCCATTTGATCCACCATTTATTTTACAAGCTGAAAAGCCCAGTGATGGTAAGTCATACGTTTATCCACTCAAGTATCCGCTTTTGCAAACATGGCAGAAATTTGGATAAATTGAGATTGAATTAAAGATGAAGGCAATGTGTTCATATAAATCCATTTTAAAGTCTGTTTTGGGGAAAACAGATGCTGGACTGTTAGCCCAGGATGAAAAAGACCATCCAGATTCCAGACATCCGTTGATGCTGAGTCTTTTATGGTAATTGTAAAGGAACATATGTTTATTCCAAGACAATGTATTCTCAGGAAGGCCAGAGTTTGCCACAGCAGGATAATGCCAGGCCTGACTCTGACTTGTCTGCAGTCCAGACTGGTTTTTTTGTTGAAAATGTTTTGTACGTGATGAAGAGGAAAACCAGAGCAGCAACAGCCACCACAGGCAGCTTAAATGTTTTTACAGGAAGAAATATTAGCGAAATCTACCTGCAAATGGACAACTGTTCAGATACTAGTTCCCCAAAAAATACTAAGTAGAATGTGTGAAAAATGGATGTGGTCCTGGGGTAAAGCGGCCTTTGTCCCGACTTTGTTGGATCAAGATCTTCTCAATCAGAAGTAAAACACAAGCGTTTTTCTTCATAATATAATAATTATAATTTCATGCTCTTAAAGTTTACCTAAGGGCATTTATTTTATTTGTTTAGGTATTTGTGTTTATTTTTGTAAAGTTGTTAATGTAGATGAACACTTTGTATCAATATCAACGAATAAAATAGACACACTTTCAGGTGATTTTGTGGTTTGTGGAAGTGGGGTAAAAAAAAAAAAAGAAACCACAAACTTGAATGGGAAAGTCCTTTTGGTCTGTCTGCGTGTACGTGCATATTATATTGTTACTGATCTGCCATAATGATATCATTTTACTCTGAGGTTGTCACATGATCTCAGATGAAGGTTGGGGTGGGTGGGGGGGGGGGGGGGGTCTAAAGACTTCAATGAGAACCACATGGAGGGAGGAGAAAGCTACAACTAATGGGAGAGAGGGAGTGAAGGAGGGGGGAGTTTGACATGAGCTACAGAGGCAAGAGGAAGAGAGCAGATGTAGAAAGAACCAGAACCAGAACCAGAAATAAAACCACGTCCAGGATCTCATACACGAGGACCAGGGTCTGAAGCCAGGAGAGCAGAGAGCAGTCCAGTCCATCATGTCAGAGTCCATCAAGAGGAGGAGTTCCAGCAGACAGCTCCTGCAGAACCTCATCAGGTAAGAAACACTTATCAAGTTGTTTTTTTTTTTGTTCCTCACAAATATCTGGAAGATAAGATGATTTCTGTTGAGGTAGAAAAACAATGGTTCTGTAAAAAAGATAAATGTGATGTGACCCTGCGTTCGGCATCGAACCTCCAGAGTATTACTCTGACCCAGGCAATGTTTACAAACAAAACTGGAGTGAGGGTCCAAAAGTGAGGCAACCTGATTAGATCTAGAAGGCAGTGTGAGGTTATGTTGTATACTTTATTATAAAGTGTTCTCTCTCTGTCTTGCTTTATTTACTCTCATTGCCTTTAATGGGTATTTATAGTGATCTATCTTCATACGTATGTTTCCATGCAAACTGATTAAGCTGCAGATAGGGACTGTGATTGCAAGAGAATATTTGACTTGTGATTAATACGTGTGCCTATTGTATCACAATTTTTGGAGAAAAGTTAAGAAAAAAGTTTTTTAGAAAGTCACAAAGTGCAAGGAGTCTCAACAGACATGATCAACAAACCACTAATCATAACAATAATCAGGAGACAATCTGCAGACACCACTGCTGAATGTGCATAACCTTCCAATTCCTAAGGTAGCAGTGCAAATGAAACTGATTTGATATCATGCTGGACGTGTTGTCATTGAATACTTTTGTTAATGTAGCAGTGACACACAAGTTTGGTTCATTCAAATACATATTGTTTTTTCACAATAACAAACATGGTGAAGAATATTGTCAGGAACCACCTCCACAGTATTCTTTATTCATCAGTAGTTGCAGCTTGTTGTGGACTGGGGGGACATTTCCAAGCAATGCTTTGTGGTTTTATAATATTACAACATGAGTATGAATGGTTAACAAAACAAAGGCTTATGGTGTGCCTTAAAGAGCACTTCTTTTTGGGGATTGAATGACATCAACACACCACCGTTCACATTTACAGTAAATGTCGGAGGTGCCATCTGGCAGGGATATTAGGTTGAATTTGCCATTTGAAAGAAAAAAAAAATCCTTAACAGGTTTTTACATCGTGTAAACATTACTGCTGAGTCACTTGATGGCTTTCTGCTGCACATATCCACACTGAGGACCCATGGTCAGACTGGAGAAGACACAAATCAAAAGAAATGCTGGCCTCAAAAGTGAAATTTGTTAACGTGTTATTGTTACTTTAATTAAAGCGGTCCTAGTAGAAACATGAGTTGGTTCTGTCAGACCGAGACTGGAAAACAATGAAGGAAAAATCAATCAAACTGCTGCTGATGTGTATGTTGTTACTCCTATACTGTAGAACTGGTCCTCCACAGACTACAAAAGCAGAGTTTTATCGAGGTCCAGACCTGATGGAAGATGCTTCCTGTAGAATGAGGTCAGCAAATCCATGAGCAGTTCAAGTCTTTTATACAGTTGTACACATATTTACCACAGCAGGTTCATGCCTGGTAGATTTTTTTCCCCTGTGTGGATCAATCCTTTCTGACATCACAGCGATGTCACTCACTATTCGTTGATAAATGTATTCATCCCAGCGTTACCTTTTATACAACATCTGACCCTTTTAGCTGGGAAGTACATATACGCTCACATACAGGACTTTTACCCAGTAACATGCAACATATTACATTCATTAAATATTAATAACAAGACCACCGTCTCTATAGTTCACTGTTGCTATGCAGGATTGGTTTAATCAGTGACCATCTACATACTTATTATGAGCCTTATCTTCTCAGGTTCTAAATGTTCTGTTCTTGTTTATCAGATGGAACCAGAACACCAGTGTGATGGCCAGGCGCAGTTTTGCAAACTGCACACTTTTTTTTTTTTTAACTGCTGTCCCTGATTTCGTTGTATTTGACATTTCCTGCCTTTCTCTGTGGAACATTGCTGTGTGACGTCACAGAAAAATGACACAGAGTCCTGGGTTCAATGACTTCTTTTATAGCTGCAGTCGCCTTAATGGCCATGACATCATTTGGCTGAGTTCTGGTCGTTCCCTCAACACACACACACACACACACACAAAGAAAATGCCATTTCCCAGACCTCCATTGCCTCATTGTGTAAATGTTGGAAAAAGTGATGTGTATCAGAGATATTTCCTCTATAATTTGCTCGTTCCACATTAAATGCTTCACAGTACCTTTTGTCCCAACCGCCCTTAGAGACACTGGACCAGACAGGAAGGCATTAACAATATCAAAGAAATCGTCATTTTCTCTTTAGATTAACACAACGCTGTGGAAAAGTGTTAAGTGCTCCTGCCTTACAGCAAGGAGATCAGCAGTTCCTTTGTTTGTTCGCAGTCTATTTGTCTGGAGTCTGGAGTGTTTGTGGATTTTCTCCAGGTCGTCCAGTTTGATCCAACAGTCCAAAAACATTTTGGATTCCATTAGCTGTTCACTAATGGAAAGTGTGGAAGTGTGAATGTCAGTGGTGTGGCAGTGGTGTGAATGTCACACCACTGACATTCATTGGTGTGAATGTCAGTGTGAACAGTTGTTTGTTTTTTCATGGGGCCCTGAGACTGCTGGGATCAACCACTGTGACCTGGAAAAAATTGGTTAAGAGGAAGAAGATGAACTAAATAGGAATGAACAAACCCCACATCAGTTAGGATGATAGTTAAGATGGAGGCATAAATAGGTTAATAGGTTTAATTGGTGAGACTCTTAAAGGCTGCTCCGTAGATCATTCCAGAACATTCCAACCGATATAGCACAAATTTATATAGCAAAAATTTCAGTATTTTGTACACTCTTGTACACTGATTTACAAAACTCAAATTGTACATAAGCAAACTGTCAAAGTCATATTGAGATGTTTATTCAGCTGTACTTCTAACAAGAGTGTCTTTACCTTAATTTTAGTCAGAACTTGTAATGCATACATTTTTTTGAAAAAAAAAAAAACCTCATCCATTTTTAATAAAGGAATGTTAAATAAAGAGAAAGCAAAAAACATGTTTTTCAATTCTGAAAAAGCATTTTTCTTGTATATATTTTTTATATATTATATATTTATCCATAAATATTTATAATTCCTACTCCAGTCTCATTCCACCGCAATCTTTTATACATTTTTTTAACTGGACAAATGTGACGGTAAACACTGTCAGTAATTTGGAACAACAGGACACAACGTGACAAAGTGTTTCTGATTTTTTTAATATAAGATGAAAAATTGAAATCAAAACCTAACGAACCTGCAGGAAAAATAAAGTCAAATAAAGACAGAAAACTGGCTGTTCTCTTTGCGCTAGATGTGTTTCAGACAGTGCTGCTGAAGCCCAGACGATCAGACGTGAATCAAAGGTCACACATCAAATCAGTTTACAGAGAATTAAAGACTGATTCTTGCCAGCTGGATCTATCTGCAGAGACTGTGATGCTGCAGCATGTAGGACACTTTCCCACATCATAATGACCACAGCATGTTTTGACTCAACATTCATTGCCAACATCCTCACCAACAGCCTCAATTAGTGTCATTTTAAGTCGTCTTTTAAGTTTGATTTGTTTGTTTCTCCAAATTAGAGATGTTTTCTGTGATGATCTCATCAAAACAAATGTTGGATGAACATAAGTTGAAGACAACATCTTTGAAAATGAGGTCATATTTTATCTGCATTTAATTGATTGTGCAATCGGCTGAGATGTTCTGATGTTCTTTTTTGTATTTAATTATTGAAAACCAAAACACTTGAGGCTTTGTTCTGTTAGTTTCCCATCATGCAGCAGCAGCAGCAGCTGTGATCTAAGCATCTGATAAATGGAGAAAAACCTACAAGCAACGATAATGATAATGTTTTCGGTTGTTAAGAAATGAATTGAAATTGTCCTATTTTGGGCCCTATAAAAACCAAAACAATTTCCATTAATAATTTGAAATGTTTTTAATGTTTTGTGAACCACCCAGTCAGGGTGCATTATTACATCCAGGTTATTTTATTTGAGTTTGTTTTCAATTTTGAGAATCTCTCTCATTAGTTGTGAATTAACCTGGTTTGGTTAAGTCTTGACTCACGACTTTCCTCTGTGATTCAGGATGTTATTTTGAAATTCTGCTTTTGGGAGACTCGACCTGAAAGTAAATACATTTCTAAATACATTTTACTGGTGCAGTTGTCACAGTTGCTACAGAAATACGTATACGGCTGGTTTTCACCCACCAGTTGATTCACTGTAGCTGCTGATGCTGTGGCGTCTCAGATCGTTTGTCTTTTCTCGAAGACAAATACAGAGAAACAGCTGTGTCCATCTGTTCTTTGGAAAAAAACCTTCATGGGAGTGTGGCTCTATGGAGAAATGAGACTTTGTTCGTTTTTCCTTCATTAGATTCTCTAATGCATCATGTGTATCATCCATCAGGATCAGTGGACCATTCTGTAGTCAGTTAGACTGTGTCCACTTACGGTCTGTCTCCTGCATTTAGTCTTTTGTTTCTTTTAATGTAAATACTCAGAGCTGATGTCCTACTGGTTGTGCCACGAACAGGTGATTAAACACGAAAGGCAAGGAGAAATACTACATTTGCACAATATGGGACAGATTGGCTGGTTTATTGTTTTTACATTTTGATACTGGTTCTAACTCTCCACTCACCTGGTTTGACTGGACTACAGTCTTTATTTATTCATGCTGTCCCTTAAAAAATGAAGCCTTCTTTAACTTTATTTTAAATGTGGGCATCTTTCAAATTGATGTTACTTATGTGTTAGCGTAGGTGAGTGACCTAGGTACTTATGTACATGAGAATTCAGAACACCTCGTCTCTCAGCAGAGATGTTGAATATGAACTCAGAGGTGGGCAGACACGTGCTTGGTGACTGGAATTTTCCAAAATTGTCATTAACTAACTTCCCTGATTAGATTTTCCCAAACCTACATTACCAGAATGAAGATTTATGTGGTGTAGGTCTGCAGGATTAGCCTCCCATCATTATCATCCATCTATTCCCTGCTCCTTTCACCCCACCCACGTTTCCCACGTTTCCATTAGAGAATAAAATGCAGCGATGCAGCAGTTGGTCCAACCTTCTCCAGATGTGTTTGGACAATAAAGTGTTATTGTTATCAACCCCCACCTTCTGGATCCAAAGGCCAATCTGAGCAGAGACATTGAGATTTGTTTATACAGGAAGAAAAAACAAAACAAAAACAAGGTCATCTTTTCAGATTTTCAATCATACTTAGCTGAGCGTTTCCTTTTACATAAGCAGCTACACTGGCTTTGTCGTACACTGGGTGAGTTGGTAAATACAGCGCTGCTAATACCTGCTGACATGTCAGGTCTAAAAGGTTTGAGGGAGAAAGTTCCTGAGAGCATGTTTGTGTTCACGTCCACTGCAGGGTGACGGCCCAGCGCAGCCAGGAGGACGCTGAGGAGGTTGAAAGGGAGCGGAGAAGGAGAGCACGGGAGAGGCAGAGAGGGGAGGAGAGCCCCTCCTGGCCGGTACCCAACAGTGATGATGATCTTACAATCAATATAGAGTAAGTACAATCTCAACCTCAAAACATCCTGAAAAAATGTAGTTGTAGTGTTTCTACAGCTTGTGGGAATGTTATATAGATGCTGCTACTAATGTGTCGTCTTAGTTTTTAATATTGTTTTTTAAAAAAAGAATCTTTAAAATAAGAACATAAGACACATACAACTCTTTAAGGCCTGTAGTCATGTAGTGACTGAAGACCAAAATGGCTACAAGTTTTGACTCTGTTCTGAGAACAGTCGTTCAAGACACTCCTTAAAACTGTGTTGTTCAAAAGAACCCACAGGGAATCCTACAGTACAGTAAGTGCAGTAACTGCTGCTTTTTCTGCTGCTTAGGGCCATTTTGGCGGAAACTAATGTGAACTGTTGCCATTAAAGTAAAGGTTCTTTTTTTTTAATGTAAGCCCTTCATGTAATGAATGTTCCAGACACCAAACTACACATTCACGAGACAGTTTTCACCTAAAACCACTGTGGGGTTGTTACACACCAGTCCCCCGTGCTCAGGTCTGGCAGCATGTGTTAAATACTTCAACATCAGCTCTAGTGCTGCCAATTACAGGGGAAACTCTTGATCTTGTCCAGTGAAGCTGCAGGTGATGGAGCTGAGGAAAGTGCTGCACCATCTCTTCCTGCTTGTTTGTTTAAGAGACGTGATGTCAGGAGAGGAGGTCTCCAGGGAAGTATCCTCATCGCCTGAGACTCCAGGCTGCTGAGCTGATGGATTCACAACACTGTGAAATTCAATTCTCTGTGCTCATCAAACACTGTCCTGCGATTACGATCCTTCATTTTCTAACATCCAGCGCTACCACTGAGAACTATTACAAACTACACCAAACCCAAACCAGGACATATGTGGAAACATACCCAGGCCGAGTCACGACAGTCTGGGACACGTGTCGTGTTTCATCTGTGTCAAATGTTTAGCTTGTTGTTATAGATTTTTTTCTGTAAGAGCTTCAGTTTGTTTGTGGCTTCGATGAAATCCACGATGAATTTTAAATTGTTTTATACCCAATAGCCTAACTGTAGAACAGTACTTCTCAAATAGTGGGGCGGGCCCTCCTCCACTGCTGTTATGCTTGCTGTCCCTTAAAAAATGAAGCCTTCTTTAACTTTATTTTAAATGTGGGCATCTTTCAAATTGATGTTACCTATGTGTTAGCGTAGGTGAGTGACTTATGTACATGAGAATTCAGAACACCTCGTCTCTCAGCAGAGATGTTGAATATGAACTCAGAGGTGGGCAGACACGTGCTTGGTGACTGGAATTTTCCAAAATTGTCATTAACTAACTTCCCTGATTAGATTTTCCCAAACCTACATTACCAGAATGAAGATTTATGTGGTGTAGGTCTGCAGGATTAGCCTCCCATCATTATCATCCATCTATTCCCTGCTCCTTTCACCCCACCCACGTTTCCCACGTTTCCATTAGAGAATAAAATGCAGCGATGCAGCAGTTGGTCCAACCTTCTCCAGATGTGTTTGGACAATAAAGTGTTATTGTTATCAACCCCCACCTTCTGGATCCAAAGGCCAATCTGAGCAGAGACATTGAGATTTGTTTATACAGGAAGAAAAAACAAAACAAAAACAAGGTCATCTTTTCAGATTTTCAATCATACTTAGCTGAGCGTTTCCTTTTACATAAGCAGCTACACTGGCTTTGTCGTACACTGGGTGAGTTGGTAAATACAGCGCTGCTAATACCTGCTGACATGTCAGGTCTAAAAGGTTTGAGGGAGAAAGTTCCTGAGAGCATGTTTGTGTTCACGTCCACTGCAGGGTGACGGCCCAGCGCAGCCAGGAGGACGCTGAGGAGGTTGAAAGGGAGCGGAGAAGGAGAGCACGGGAGAGGCAGAGAGGGGAGGAGAGCCCCTCCTGGCCGGTACCCAACAGTGATGATGATCTTACAATCAATATAGAGTAAGTACAATCTCAACCTCAAAACATCCTGAAAAAATGTAGTTGTAGTGTTTCTACAGCTTGTGGGAATGTTATATAGATGCTGCTACTAATGTGTCGTCTTAGTTTTTAATATTGTTTTTTAAAAAAAGAATCTTTAAAATAAGAACATAAGACACATACAACTCTTTAAGGCCTGTAGTCATGTAGTGACTGAAGACCAAAATGGCTACAAGTTTTGACTCTGTTCTGAGAACAGTCGTTCAAGACACTCCTTAAAACTGTGTTGTTCAAAAGAACCCACAGGGAATCCTACAGTACAGTAAGTGCAGTAACTGCTGCTTTTTCTGCTGCTTAGGGCCATTTTGGCGGAAACTAATGTGAACTGTTGCCATTAAAGTAAAGGTTCTTTTTTTTTAATGTAAGCCCTTCATGTAATGAATGTTCCAGACACCAAACTACACATTCACGAGACAGTTTTCACCTAAAACCACTGTGGGGTTGTTACACACCAGTCCCCCGTGCTCAGGTCTGGCAGCATGTGTTAAATACTTCAACATCAGCTCTAGTGCTGCCAATTACAGGGGAAACTCTTGATCTTGTCCAGTGAAGCTGCAGGTGATGGAGCTGAGGAAAGTGCTGCACCATCTCTTCCTGCTTGTTTGTTTAAGAGACGTGATGTCAGGAGAGGAGGTCTCCAGGGAAGTATCCTCATCGCCTGAGACTCCAGGCTGCTGAGCTGATGGATTCACAACACTGTGAAATTCAATTCTCTGTGCTCATCAAACACTGTCCTGCGATTACGATCCTTCATTTTCTAACATCCAGCGCTACCACTGAGAACTATTACAAACTACACCAAACCCAAACCAGGACATATGTGGAAACATACCCAGGCCGAGTCACGACAGTCTGGGACACGTGTCGTGTTTCATCTGTGTCAAATGTTTAGCTTGTTGTTATAGATTTTTTTCTGTAAGAGCTTCAGTTTGTTTGTGGCTTCGATGAAATCCACGATGAATTTTAAATTGTTTTATACCCAATAGCCTAACTGTAGAACAGTACTTCTCAAATAGTGGGGCGGGCCCTCCTCCACTGCTGTTATGCTTAATAACAAGCCTTCAGTCACTAGGTGGCAGCAACTCATACAGTGATTTGTATTTAAATTCGTGGGGGTGTGGGTTGGGGAGGGGGGTGAAAACCTTTGTGTCCCCAGGGGGGGGGGGGCGTGACAGAAAATAATAGAGAACCACTGCTTTAGGACCACCCCCAATACCTGCTGACTATAAAACATTTTTTACATCTAATACGGTATATTGTATTTACGTTGACGTCCCACCCTGAATGAAGCGTTGTCCCTTGTTTTGTTCCCACATACAGTTTGTTCATATGACCCTGAACTCTACCAGTTACTCTGCTGTGACAGACACACCTCAGGATAAACATCGCTGTGGTGTGCATTCTGCCCCAAGGACGAGGCGTAGCTCTGATTTACTTTCTTGTAAAAATCTAAACGTCTGTACAACTTGGCAGAACACCATCAGCGCCACCTGCTCCAGCAGGAAAATGACTTTTATGATCATAAAAGTAACACATACAGCTTTAAATTTGAGATATTAATTTTTTTCCTCCACACTATTTACGAGGCGTAGTCAAACCACACATACACTGCATATGGTCCTCATTTTCTCTGGTGTGATGTCATGCAGAAGCGCGGCGTAGTAGTTTGCATGTTTAGTGCTCTCATGGTTTTTATGTGTCTTCTGGGACTTGGATGTTCAGCTGCAGGACTCTTACTGGCTAAGCTCTGACAACAGTTCAAGTCAGACAGCGAATTCTTCGCTCCTTAAACATAACGCCTCTCCATTCCCACCTCAGGTTGGACACAGAGCTGAAGCCTTGCTGCAGTTTGGTTCTGGACGAGGACGAGGGCTTCAGCGACTGGAGTCACAGGTTGGAGAACCGCAACGAGCAAGAGGTGCAGAACATCTGCAGGGCTGGGAAACTGTCCCTCCAAGATCCACAGTGGAAACCAGGGCCAGTGGAGGAGAAACAACAGGGGAAAGAGGAGTGGCAACAACCAGAAGGAAGCATAAGGTCACAAGAAAATTCATCAAGGACCATGGAGACGGTACCAGGACCAAGAGACGTTCTATACCTGGACTCTGATAAACAGGTAATGTCCAGTCAGATCATCATTGTTGAACCCTAACTTACAATTCACGATGTCTTAGAGATGCTCAGGAACAAATGCAGGAGAGGATGCCATTTAAATGCCACTGTGCTGTAAATAACTTCATGAAGATGTAACGTTCCATCTTGTGTGACTTAAGGAATCCCACGTTTTTCCTCTAAGTTAATTACTTCCTGAGTTGTTATTTGTCTAATTTCTTCTAGATGTCGGGAAAGGAAAAGGAGATTAAATCCTTGCAGACCTCATCAGTCGCTCAGCTACATGACACCAGGCTGCAGCACAGCAGTGGACGTCCAGCAGACAGCAGGTCATACCTGGTGGCAGAGACTATGGGGCCATGGTGGGTTTGTTTCTCTGGTTGTAGCATTAACCCAAAGTTAGGCTGATGCAGTCTTTAATTTGATTTGCTGATTTGCTGAATAAAAAAGTCCCATGATAAATCGATTCAATCATTTCTCCCTGCAGTGCGTGGTCCTGCAGGGTGGATGAGGAGGTGCAGCAGGAAGACCTAAAAGAGGTGGTGGAAAAATTGCAGCTGACATTGCAGACAGATTGGTCAACAGATTCCCTAAAGAAACCCAACAGCAACAACAGCCCAGAGGAGGAGCTGCTTTTCACACATGAGCAGAGGAAAGAGCACCTCCTCAGGGTGCAGCAAAGACACATGGACGAGGAGAGGGAGGAGCTGGAGGCAAAAAGGGGAGAAGAGGAGGGACACAAAACATCTGAAAAGGTTGGCTTTATAATCAAGCGTGTTCTGTTTAAAGTCGTCCTTTTATCCCTGCTTGTATCATTGGATCCATTTATCCTTTTATTACCCAATCATTTTGACTGATGACGACGAGGTCTCTGACTTTATTGTCAAGTCAAAGTCCTCTTTTTGTAGCCCAGTGAATAACACATCCAGTGGCCTGAGTCCAGTGAACAACACCCAAAAATGTAGGAGTTTTCCCATCAGCTTACTTTCTGTTTACTGACCATGTATGACTCCAACACAAATTTTAAATCATTTAAATTCCCTCTCTGACA
>NW_007585112.1:0-30009 GCF_000523025.1 Cynoglossus semilaevis | reverse complement strand
TTTTATGAACCCTTAATCTTTCAAACATTGAAAATTCCCCAGGGACTTTTCTTCTGGTGCTCCTCAGTTTGTATACCTGGAACGTGTATTACATGTATTACTGCACAATCACAGAGAATCACAAAGAGTCACTTGTTGAAGCATTGCTTCAACCATACTTACAAACTCCACAGGATACCTATAATAGGTCTTTCTGGATGTTTTCACCAAACTGCTTCAACTGTTCGTCCTCAGATTCCTTCAACACCTGCTTCAACTGTTCGTCCTCAGATTCCCACAATAGATGTTGTGAGTTTTATTTAATCATGTCAAGTGGAGGGGGTGTTAAAAACGGGCTGCTTTTATTCACACAATACCTCTGCTGAGCAGCAGAGTGTGGACATACCTCAGAACATATCCCTGTTTTTCCAAGTGTACTATGGAATACTTCAATAAACACATACATGCTTGATTTGAAAACTCATAATTGCAGAAATTTGGCTTTGAATCTAGAAGTAATCAGCAAAAGAAATACTGCTTCTGGCTCCCGTAGTCATAACAGATGTCATAACAAATGTCGTAAATGTCGTAACAAATTCCAGGTTTGACTCTTAGAAACAGGAATTAGCTGCATTGTAAATATGACTTATTCAGTTTCATTAGTTAAAACATGTTGGTAAATATATACTAGTTGACTTGTGCATTTTGATCTGGTTGTAGGAACTAAGGGGAAGCACAGAAAGGAAAAGTGAGGAGGTCAACAGAGGATCTGGAGTTTCTCCCTGCAGTGTTGAAAGCCCAGAGTCTTTAAACTGCTACGGTCCCATGAGTCCAACATTTAAGGTAACTTAAGGAGCCAAAAGTGGTTTATATGATAAATTATATACATACAGCACACCACGTACATAAGTACTGTACCCTTTTCTTTTTCTGAACTTCGTGAAGAAGTTTCCAGTGTTCATTTTGTTTAACTTCAGTCAACAACTTTCTTTTCTAAGACAGTTTAACTTCAGTCAACAACTTTCTTTTTTTCCAAGACAAAACTGAATGAAAGCTGAATGGTACGTTATTTACGCTAAATGACAATGACAACATTTGTTGATAAATTATTCAATTAATAAAAGCTTTACCTTGTGAGTCCCGAAAGGCAATGACTATGAAAGGCAAATTTTTCATTTGTTTCAAATATTTCCTGATTTTTTCTGCAAAATGTTTTTTAAAAGATACGCTTTGATTTGTAATGTGTTTGTTTCCCTCTGAAAATTATCTCCTGGTGATTTTCCTTTTCTTACATATTTTCTCTGCTGTTCCATCAGAAACTCCTCGTACAGTTTTACCCAGTAAGTAAAATGTATCAGTTTTGTTTAAAGCATACAAAACCTTCTTTGTGTAACTTGTCATGTCAGGCCTGCAATAACTGAAATGACTCATTCTCTTCATATCTCTTTCAAGGATGAAATCAACAGTAAAGTCTCGACAGATGGTAAATGCAAGGTAGGTCAGACCTGAAGGTCACCGGCTGCAAATGACAGAAGTTATAGTTATTCATTGATTTTATTTTTTGAGAAAAGATGTACAGATTTCTGTGTTTCTGTATTTTTTTTTGTTTTCTTCAGCCTGCAGCGCATAACTTCACTGAATCATGGGAATCACATGCTGTGAAAACATTTTTACTATTGTCTATTTTCCACATGTGAAACTCAACACCTACAAAAATAGAAATATTGGATAAAACGAATTGCTTTCTGTCAGGTTCTTTGAACTGCAGTCTCTCTGAACAATATACAGTGTCTGGCTGTGGGCAATAAGAACAAAATGAAAAGCATGAAATGCTGATTCTTTCCACAGATCATTGAGAGAACTGAGTCTCTGAGGAGAAGGTCAGTGCACGTGTGCATGTGTGTGCGTGCTGTACGATTCATTTTAATGCCTGATTGTCTGAGCGGTGCATCAGCGCAGCAATTACACTCAATCATCGTGTGTTGTTCTTCTATTAGTTGAATGCTAAGATGAATCATTGTGTGTTACTTCACTGCAATTAACCCTCTATTTTTGGACATACAGTGAACGTCATTCTGAAATTTTGAATCAGATTAATCTTCACAAATTATTTAATGTGATTACTGTGTTAATTTTAAGATTCCTTATTTATTTGTTTATTTTACAGCACAAACACTAACATAAAGAAGACGCCATCACCTGTCACTGTGTCAAAGATCGATAAAAAGCTGGAGCAGTACACACATGCCATCGAGGTAACACACTATAAAAACAACTGTCCGCTTTGTTGGGAATTGTCTGTTCTAGTTCAGTTCTAAAAATACGGGTGCCGTTCCCTGTAGTGGACCACATGGTGGGAGGGTGGTTAGCGTCTTAGCACTCATTGGTATGAATGTGAGTGAATGATTTTTGTTGTTAAATCTGACTCTGTAATGTTATTGAACACTGTCTTCTCTCTCTCTAAATCACCTCCTCACCTTCTCTTTTCTCCTGTCTATTTAAAGCTCTGTTCAAAGGAAGCCAGGTTAGGAGGACAGGTTCTGACCGATATGATGAGTCCAACTGAACCTATCGCCTCCAAGAAAAACCTCTTTGAGGTCGGCGATGCCTGGAACCAGAACATGGGCCCAGTCACGGCATCAAAGGTTAAAATGATCATGAACACAAGTGTACTGGTGTAAAAGTATTTTCCTATGTAATTTGGTCCGGTCTACATTACTTTAATTTTTGCCTTTTGGTTATTTCTGCCACCTACTGTTTTCTCCTTCACACTGCTGTGAATTGTATTAATGCAATTCACACTGCAATTGTATTAATGATCAAAGGAGCTTTTGTCTTGCCAACACAAACAAATGGCTTTGTAGCTGGAAACCATTTCACACATGACAACTGTCATTAACAGGATTGTATGAGGGTACTGTCATGCCTACTGAAACCTACAACCTTTTCTATTTATATATATTTTTGTTGGTTTTCTCAGCAGGATGCAGATGGTATAAAAGTTGGTGTAAGTGATCTCATCAACCAGTGGATGAAGGGCGGTGAAGATGGCAACACGTGCATTTCACCTTCCAAACCAGCGGTACAAACTTTCAGAACTCCATATGTTATTAGTTGAATCTCTTTGCCATATAATAATTTAATTCCACCACATCATCTGCTTGTGGTTTCTAGTCAGTATAATTCACCCTTGACAGTCTTTGCGAGTCTGACCCCTAACGGCGTCCTTTAAGTATTACAGTTAGAATACTTGGCGCATGTTGAAAACCCTTATGACAGTTTACACACTGCTGTGTTTGTAGGAAATAAAACCTGGTGGTGTTTTGAACAAGAAAAATCTATGGGAGAGTTTTGGTGACATCATATCTCCAGGAACGAATGAAAAGGTACAGAACTGCTAGAACTGGTGAAGTTATTTCCACATTGACTGAGGTTCTGTCTATTATTTTAACTGAACAACTGAGAAAGAATCTGGTCTAATTAGCGTTGAAACTTCTGATACCTTTTCTTTTTTAACAGCAATAACAAGAAATAAAACAAAAGTCAGAATTAGCTGAGCTCACTGACATCAAGGCAGACCATCTAAAATGAACATTTCAGATTGATTATAAAAACACATTCAATATAATTTGGTCATTAATCCTTGTTTATCAATCATCTTCTATTGAACCTATTTTCAGGAGATCTCCCTTGGTAAAAAGTACAAGTTTGTGGTGACTGGTCATGGCAAGTACGAGAAGGTTGATGACAGCAGCAGTGAAGCCACAAACTGTGGATCAGGTAAAAACCCTCAAACTTTATACTGGAGTGTTGCGATTGGTGTGGACATTGGTACTGTATGAATGGAAGCAAAATAAAATTACACAGTAACTAAAATGCATTGATAAAAAATTCAGTCATTGAATTTCCTTAATTAATAGCAGACAGGACAGTTTTTTATTATGTATTATTATTATTATTATTAATATTATTATTATTATGTTTTGTTTACTTTGTCTCTTTTTTTTGCTGCTTTCTATGGGAAAAGCAGACTTAAAAAGAACTATAGTTAAAAAACACACAACAATATCTCATCCATTAGAAAAACAACAAAGGGTTAATAGCCAATTTCCAGGTTTTAGTTTTATCCCGGTGTAAATTTGGCTCCAAGAACAAAGTGACTTTGTCCTGAGAAGTATTTATTGAAGGTTACTTTAGAAACATTTACTGTATATTTCATTTTCCACTGTGTCATCCAGCTCAGTTTGAAGAATGCCCCCCTGCAGCGAGTGTGAAGGTTGCTGTGGATATATTCATTTATTTACTCTGAACACACACAGTAGTTATGTCGACTTAATCCCACACACACCGCCCCTGCTGCTCCCACCGATCAGTTCAGCATCACTCGTGGAATAATCTCTCACCAAAAATAGCTGGCAACTAATTCACAGAAGGGAATTTGAATTTTTTTCACAGGTTTATTGACAATATCAAAACAATAGAAAATCCCCAGGGGTCAGTGGATAATAACAGATGTCATGTTACATCTTTTAATACACCCCTTTCTCTATGGTGCAACATGCAGTAGCAAATATTCCTCCTCAAGTGAACGCTGTCAGCAACATGGAGAAATAGAATGAAACACATTCACCTTCAGTTTCACACAGTAAAGAAAACATAGTGTAGTTTTACAATCCATGAAATAAATGGGGCCCTAACATTGGGACACAGTGGCCCCTCAGTTAGAGAAACTCCACATCACGATGTCACCCTGTGGAAAACAATTATTATTATAATCCAGAGAAACTGTCAGAATACTGTCAGAAAACTGTCAGAATACGCCGCACACGTACACTGGCATTAGCAGCCATCCAAACACATGAAATATTATTTTCATTTCATTTATTACAACAAACCAACCTTTGTTTCTTACCAACTTCCCTATAGTCTGTCATCATAGTTCAACACCTTATAACATCATCTGTCACCTCGTATATCCCATTCTCTCGTTCTGAAACGTAATAAACGCATTACAAAATCCAGAGAAACTGTCTAAATACCCTCAGACGCATTACAAAATCCAGAGAAACTGTCAGAATACTGTCAGAAAACTGTCAGAATACGCCGCACACGTACACTGGCATTAGCAGCCATCCAAACACATGAAATATTATTTTCATTTCATTTATTACAACAAACCAACCTTTGTTTCTTACCAACTTCCCTATAGTCTGTCATCATAGTTCAACACCTTATAACATCATCTGTCACCTCGTATATCCCATTCTCTCGTTCTGAAACGTAATAATTCAACCTCATACAACCCTCATACCTACTGTATATCCTGTAGGAGGCCTGAAAAAAAAGACCTCACTGAACTCAGGGGAATCAAACCATGAACACCAGCACTGTCCAACCATAGACCCTATATAAACTATCAACATAAAATAGCAGTGTTTTACAAATAAATCACTTTCTTTTTTCATAGCTAACTCTAGTTAGTTAAATGTATAGTAATAAATATGTTCCTGTAAATGGGATTATTTCAAACCAAAGTCATGTCTTACTTCAAAAAAATATATATACATCAGTCAGACATTGCCTGTTTTACTTTAGATTTGTATTTATACTGAGTTACAGACCACCAGCCTGTATTTTCATAAGTTCTTGCTCAGATCACATCTTAATAGAAGAGCCAAAACCATTCCGTCCATTCATGACCTGCTTTAACCCTTTTTCTCTTCCGACCAAATTTTTTATACCTTCCTCTACTGCTTGTCTTCCCTGTTTTTTCAGGAATGTAAAAGCCCCTTTTATTACACAGATTGAACCACTTACACTAAACACCTCACTGATTTAACAAAATCAATAACATAAAAACAGTTAAAGCGTGACAAATTCAACATTAATTTTGATCCTGCAATGTATCTACAAGTCATGCATCCACATCTATATATAACTCAAGCACCATGAAATGAAAAAATATAATTTTTAACAACCAGCATCACAGTACTATTAACTTTTGTTTAAAACTTTTACATAATTACCAATAAAGTGCAAGCACGTTGTCCTCCTAATATATATTCGACCATCATAAAGTTCTTTTTATTAGCTTCTGTATGTCATATTAGCAAACCAACTAAAAATTGAAATACGTTTTATGATATGGCTACTTTCATTAATTTCTTAAATATGAAGTCATTAATGTTTAATTTAAAGCTTATGGAAATATTCTTGTTAAAGAAATGTGCACTATTCCAAATGATTTCAATATTTTATCTTATTATTCATCTTAATAATGTCTGATCTAAAGCTATGTGATTTCAAATTGTTTTAATCTGGTAATTACTAAAAAATGCAAACTGTGCTTCACTTCATTTCAACTTTTGTTTTTGGAACCAAACCCTCTAGCAGTTCTATTAAAGTCCTTCTGTTCCTCCTCTTGAGTTCTGCGTTTTAACAGCCCCTTCCCAAATACTGCTGCAATCTTAGCCAGTGGCTTCTCTGCTGCCTCTTTGAGCTTCCTGGCATCAAAACGAGGACTGTAGAGTAAGATCGGTAGGCGATTGACAAAAGAAGGAACTTCTTTCTGACTGTCTTTGGAAACCTTTTTCTCGTTTGACTCTTTCTTGTTCATGTTGATTTGATTCATGATCCGATCCTTTGTGGAGAACATCTGGAAGAGGAGGGCATCCCACATCTTCAGTGCCCTGGGGCCTTCGTTCTTTTTAACTATGTCTTGACCATCATCTTGTTCCTCCATTGTTGCATCACTACCTGCACCTCCTGGATCTACGATGTCCTTGCTGCAACTGTCATCCACCTTGGCGTTGGCCTCTGGAAACTGGGGCTCATCTGGTTCAACAACCATGTGTTTTTTCAGCCTTGTCCACCCACTCAGTTTAGCCTTAAGGCCTTTGGACTTTGTGGCACCTTTTGGTTCAGTCATAGAACTAGTGTTCTCTGCAGGAGCACCTGTCTTGTCAGCAGTTGAAGATGCAGTTGATGTCTTGGACTTCGTGGAGGGTTCGGCTGCCGGAGCTTTCGTCTGTCCAGCTGTAGCTTTGGTCTTGACATTGTCCTTGTCCTTGAGTCCAGCTTTTTGCTGAGATGACTGTGATGTTCCTCTGTTTGGGGATGGTGCTTTGACTGAGACTGAGGCCTGAGGCAGAGAGGCAGGAGTGGCAGAGTCAATCACAGCAGCCTTAACTACGGATGGTTTCATGTCAGTATCTGGTGCAGACTTTGCAGGGGAAATGTTCTGTGTTGGTGGCTCTAATGCAGCCTGATCATTTCTGGTGTGCAAGCTAATCCTGTCCCAAACTGGGGTGGACTTTGAAGAATAATTTTCTACAACTGAGGGCTGTGTTTCCACAGTGGCTGAAGGAGGTCTGGTTCCGACCTGTTTACCCGGAGGTTTTGTAATAGTTGTAGCTTTACTGGCTGAAGCTGAATGTGCCGACTGTGCTGAAGCATTATTTTCAGGTTTGAAGGGTGAACGATTATCTCTACTAGATATTTGTGGCACATTTGATTGTATCTTATTTGTCTGAGAATTGTCTTTCACCCTCGGAACTATGTTGTCTACAAGTCGGTCTTGATTGATTTGTGGGATCTGTTCTGTGTGTGGTAAAAGTGTTGGTGCATTATTTTGAACCGATGGGTTCTTCTGGTCTATCTTGGTGCCCGGTAAAGAGTTTGACTCTATGGTACTGTTTAAAACCACTGGAGTTTGAGATCCCTTCAATATGTTTGGACTGTTGGTTTGTACACGGGTTCTACGAGCTCGGGGTGCAGGGAGAGGGGAAGATCTCAATGCAGGCCAGGATTGAGTGTCTGTTTGAGGGATAAGTGCTGTTTTTAAATCCTTGTTTGCTTCAATAAAGTTGTTATTGTTTTGTGCAGTTGCAGGTAAACTAGTGTTCACTGCGTTTGAAACACTTTCTATATTTATATTTGTGTCTTTGACTGATTTTTCCTTAACTATATGTTTGGTGTTCACCATAGAGTTTTTAGGAAACGTTGTAACTGGTATTGTAATTGTTTGTGGTTCTACAGCAGCAGGTGATTCACAGGTAGCAGGAAATGGGACAGGAGATTTAGACTTGTTGCTGACAGTTTGATTTTGCTTAGCTGTTGGAGTGGGACATGCATGAGATCTGTCTTCAACCAGCTCAGTAAAAGATGTTCCTTTCAATGTAGTTGTAGGTAGGTTTTGAGGTGCAGGTGACGCAGACGATCTTTTTTCAGCGAGAATATCAACATCTGCACCTGCCGTTTGCTCAACGGTGCCAGGTGAGTGTTTTAAAAGAGATCGACTCTTAGGTCTCTCTGACACTAACTGAGGACTTTTTGGTGGAATATGTGGTGTTTTAGGGCTATACAGTACATTTGGTTTGCTCAGCATCCCAGTTATGGGCAGTGTTTTGCAGGTAGTTGATTGGTCTGCTATATTTGGTGACATAGTTTGTGGAGGTATTTGTGCTACAGACGCAGGAATATGATAAGCACAACTGTCTAAACTAAGTTGGGTTCTAGGAACATCTTCAACAGCAGGTCTGTTGTGATGGATAACCGCCGTATTTCCTGGTTGTCCATGTAAGACAATGTCCCTGGAACGTCTCTGAACTATTGGTGATTTGTTAAGCGGTTTGGTGTCGCTGCTGGATGATGTCAGTGCTACATTTCCTGTGGACAGAGCAGAAGACGTGTCTGCTGGTGTGCTCTCTACTGTGATGGATATGGTGGGAATGTGTTTCTCCTGTGTTTTTTCACTAGGTGCCATTTCACTGTTGAGGTATGGATTCTGGTCTGTGTGTACTGGTGTACTTCGAACTCTGTTAGAATTTGTAGTATTGGAGTTTGGTAGAGACGCGGCCTCATATTTTGTTCTTCTAGACGAATTTGCTTCTTTAGCTAAGACATAGAGAGAAGAGACAGTGTCTGGTGTAACACCAAGTGTTGTGCTGTTAATTGAAAAGACGGCTTTATCTTTTACATTAAATCCAGTGATGTTCTGTTTGTCCACTATGACATTATTACTGATATTGTTTATATTCATGGGCTCCAGTTTTGGCACACTGAAGGTGTCTACCTGTAATGGAGATTTCATGTCTGACATGTTTGGCATTTTCTTAGCAGTAAAGGAAAGGCCGGGGTGTTTGACATCTGTGCTTGGTTTGCCTGGTATTGAGGTAATACCTACAGCAGATTGGTTTGGCACAGGTCGGGCAGAAGAACCTGCTCCATGAAAATCGTTTGTGTTCTCTAGTGTTCGACTATGAAATTGTGATTGAGGTTTTGCACTGAGTTGCTGCGTGAGTTTAGTGGATGTTTCACTAAAGGTAACGGCACAGATACTGGACTGTGCAGTACATACAGATGCTGTTACAGGCCCGTGGGACAACAGGGGTTCTGTGTTTGCAGCGTCGGGTTCTTTGACGACCTGGAGTACGGCACTTTTTTTGTTAAGGAAATTATTTGGGCTGTTGTCTTTGGCTTGCTGGATGCTTTTAACGTAGTCTTTAATTATATTAGTGGCTTGTTGTTTTTCTACAGTAAAGGACTGACCTTCTGGGCTACCATTGTCTGGCTTAGAAGCCAGTTGAACATTTAATCTGTTGGTTATTGATGGACTGATTCCATTACCAGTTTGGGCTAGTGTATTCTCTTTTAGTTCTGACTCTATCACTTTTGATATTTTGTTTTCTTCATTTTTTAAATTTTCAAAATTTTCTCCAACGCATCTACTTTTAACATTATGCTGTGTATCAGTATTTAAATGTACTTTTCCTGAAAGGGAGGACGGACCCACCAGACCATTGTTATCAGACAGGAATGGAGTTGTGTATTGTGCTTTCTCAATCGAAAATTGTACTGCTCTTTGTGGGTGTACCTCACCTGGTTTAGGCATTGGTATTGGAGCCCCAGAGTGTGAGGCTTTTGGTGTAGATACATCAATTGTGGATTGGTGCATTGTTTTCTGAGCCATGGCAAGTGAAATCTCTGGTTTTATTGTGTCCCCACTAGACGTTTTAAGTAATTGTGCTCCAGTTTTTTGAGCTGCAGAGTGACTTTCATCATGTACATCTTTACTACACGTCACAGTCAGTCCTGCTGGAGTCTGTGGATCCTTTGGAGATGATGGAGACTGAACACTGTCAGCAGCAGACGCCTCCTGAAAAGAGTTAGGATCTTGACGGTCGGGTTTCTGTAGGTCACATTTTGGGATGTTTGTTTGGACCCTGCACGGAACAGGGCTGTGATGCGATGTCCTAATTCCGCCGAAGGCCAGATACTCAGTGGGAGTTAGTCCATAATATGTTGATCGTGACATGGCCTTTGATGCTGCTAGAGACATCTGACCCTCCAATAATGATGTCAAAGACTTGCGCGCTTCAAACACAGGAGGGCGGTTATTGAAATGATTGAGGCTTGGACTTAGTGCAGGTGGCACTAAAATCAGGGGTGTGGGTTCAAGACTGTTAGATACAGACAGAAATGAGGGGAGCTTTGGTAGAAATGAAGCTTCACTTTTTTCAACCTGATCTTGATTTTGGTTTGGTTCATGGTTAACATGTTCTGTCAATGTTGGTTTATCCGCAGCGGTTACTGGTGCAAGGATACTTGGAGTGAAACTGTGTTGTTGGTACAGCTCTGCATTCGTGATGCTCAAATTTAGTGTGCTCCTTCCAACATGTGGAGTCTCTTTGTCTCTCTTGCTCCTATGATTGATGGGAGTGTTTTGACAAATATCCATTCTCTTCAGTTCTTCTGTGGTTGCGGGTTTGATTACACTGCTAGTATGAATGGCCAGTTTAAGCTGTGTTGTTTCTATGGAAACACGTGGAACCTGGAAGTCTTGGGAGCAGTTAAAAGCAGGACTTGGACTGAATAAGAGTGGGTTTGGTTTGGATATTTCAAAAGTAGGTGTTGATACCTGAGTTGGTCTCCAAGAAGGGGTCTTAGGTCGTCCACCTGGGGTCCTTGATACATGAATAATCTCATCACTTCTCACCCCTGGCAACATCCTTTCTCTGGATAAGTAGGGTACTGATGTTCCTGGAAAAGAATGGTTGAGTTCTGTTAAGTCCTGGATAGAGGGGGGTTTAGAGATTTCATAAAATGTTGCCTTTGAAGTGTAAATCCTGGTTTGTGGTGTGTCTGATCTTGACTCCTTCACAGCTTGAACAAGTGATATTTTCGATGCAGTTATCTCAGAGGGCATCTGGCTTGGAACAAAGTTGCCATTAATGGAAGATCTGGCAGTGGATATTGCAATTTGACTCATAGAGCTGTCATTTAAAATGGTGCTTGGCTCTCTCTGGTTAGGAACAAAAGGTTGCGCCTGAGTGTTTGAAACTGATAGCAGCACTGGAACAGGAGGAAGGTCTGCAACAGGAGAAGGTGTCAGGCCTGTGCCACAGTTGGGGGTGGCTGGACACAGGGTAAGAGTGTGGGTCGATATTTTAGGGCTAGACTCTAATTCAGTGACTGGTGCAACTGTTGTGGCAGGGCCAGAAGAGTTTGGCGATTTATCTGAATTCACAGCAGGAGGAGGTGCTGTTGCTTGCACTTGCTCAGGTAGAGGGGGCGGAGATATAACTCTAGGTGGCATAAATGGAGATGCATCGTCAAATAAAAAAGAGGAGCATTCATATAGAGGAGCAACCTGCTCATTATAACTCCTTGTCTGGTTGGTTTGAGACTTGAGGGAGGAGCTGTCAGCCGGTCCAAGAGAACTGCTCTGAGCAGGAGGAAACGCTGATCCAGAGGGACTGTAAACTGAGTCCGAGGGAAAATTAGACAACGTGACAGTGTCCGCCATATATACTGTGTCTGGTGACCTCGGCGGGCTGGACTGGTCACTGTGCTCTAAGTCTGTGCTCGCTTCATTGACTGGTGATAAGCAGGAGCGAAAAGGAACAGGAGTCTGAGAGAGACTGCCTTTTTTCTTGGATCTCTTCTTCTTGATTTTTTGAAGACGTGCATTGTCTTTGCCTGGCTTTGGTAGTAAGGGTGGAGGATACTGCTGTGAGAGGTCGGTCTCCAGCCCATTTGTGTAGCTCACCTCCATCAGCATTTCAGACTCCTGCAAGAAAGACAGATCATCTTAGTCAACAAGTTTCATCCTGTAAACATTCTTACACTTTCACTGACAAACCCAAAACGACTGATTAAACCAGACATTTTAGAATTTATATGGATGTCCCCTTAACTACTGCAGTCAGTACATATTTTCCGAGATTGTATTTAATTTAAACCACAACTTTGCAGGATTTTTCAATAAAACATGCAGTACACTTTCACTTTACACATTACAGTAGGATCGTCCAATAGGAGTTTGCAGTTGGTTAATATCACCGACATAATTTTTGTCCTAATGTTGGTTAATATCACCGACATAATTTTTCTTATTCTTTCTGCCATTGTTCTTACAAAACAACCCTAAGGTTCTAATAGAATAAGATATGGATCAGTTTGTTTTAGGATTTTTTTTTTTTAATTATACAGAAATGTTTTCTTGTTCTACGTCACTTCTGAAACTAAAAGGCAACCTTGGTGTTTTTTGTCCAGTTCTTAAATATTATATAAATATTAAGGTTGTTTCTGCTCATTTTCAACATAAGTCATTTTGACTACAGTATTTTTTTTCTCTTCAACAACTACAGATTTCTTTGAGGATTTGTAAACCACATGTGGACTTTCTGGATACACAAAGAAAATAAACCCTGGACCCTCACGAACATTTTTCAGCATACCTTCACCTTCATCACTTCCCTGAAATAATGACTAAATCAAAATGTGTCACCTCCGAGGAATGTCTCTTGTCTGTTAATTCTGAAGTTATACTTTTAACCAATTCTTGTTTCCAACCTGTGTACATTTCATAATTCATCTACTTTAAAGTAGTACAATTTCTTTAATTTCAATAAAAATAAAAGTAGTATAACTGTCTTCTGCTGTATGGCTTTCCAATACATAATACTCGGAGACTTCAGTGTGTGTATTCATTATTTGGTTCAGTTCCCTGTGGTTTACTCAGCTGTGTATCAACAGTAGTGATTTAATCAGCTGTCTACAGCTGGCTTTACAGAATTTCAGGATGAGCCCTCACATCAACAGACTCATCAGCAGTTTTTTTTCCCACCATTAAACAGTCAATTGTGTCCTGAAGATGGTGCGTAACTACAAGTAGTTTCACACTTGAAAATAGAAAGCCATTAAAAGCTATTGCTAACACTAAGATTATATTACAATGGTGACAAACTCTTGAAAATTTTCTTTCAATAAGATGAGAAAGCCTTTTTGAGAATACTTGGTTTTTAGAAGTGTAAAAACCAAATACAGGGTATAAAGTCGTTATATACAGAGAAATATAGCGATTTAAATATTTTACGTTTGTGTCTAATAAATGCAGGTATTTTTTGAAGTACATCACCATTTGAATTAAGCTACCTATCTGTCTTCTGTATTGCAGAGTATTCTGGAGATGACACTACATAGAAATGGGCCACTGTCTAAATTTAGATTGAAGGAAATAAGAGCAAACACGCTGACACCCAGCACCTGCTGCCTGCTGTCCTGCACTCACACAAACAGCCCCAGTCTCGTGGAAATCAATCTGAAGCACAAATCCTTTCAGAGCTGTTGAGCCCTGTGTTTCAGTACAATGACTCATTTGAATATGGACATTTATGACCATTTAATGTCCATTTATGAGTCTCTGATCTGGAAACCACTGTGATAATCCTGTCAGATTGTTTGTTTCATGCCACTATGACCATCTCTGTTACAAAAGGAATCAGGTTTCCCCACATTGTTTACAACCAAACCTCTGTTCTTTTTTACAGTTTAAGGACAAAGTAAATTTAAATCCCTGTTGTCAAATTGGTCGTTGCACTGACA
This sequence comes from Cynoglossus semilaevis, assembly GCF_000523025.1. Taxonomy (NCBI): domain Eukaryota; kingdom Metazoa; phylum Chordata; class Actinopteri; order Pleuronectiformes; family Cynoglossidae; genus Cynoglossus; species Cynoglossus semilaevis. Next base: position 16,143 of record NW_007585112.1, on the reverse strand, counting down.
AAGAGGCCATTTGACATGTGAGACATCCCCCTTTTAAGGCTGTGGGGTCGGATGTCTGGGAGGTTGGCAGGAGCAGCTCAAAATTGGAAAGTATAAGATTAGCTTTGTGATTAAAGTGTGCCGTGACATCAATCCACCCAGCTTTAGGTTCTCAATTAAACAACACCAAGGACAAGCTCTTCTACAGCAGGCCGATGCATGTTAGTGTGGAGCAGTTTCACTCACCCAAAGTGGGAAGAGAAGCTTGTGTTTTGCAGGTCCAACTCAAATCTGCTCAGTGTGACAGAAAAACAAACGCGTATTTATTGTATTTATTTTTCATTTGTTTGGACTTAATAACAGAAAGTTTTATAGGCATGTTCAGTGTGCTGGTGTGGGGGCTTTGACACCGCTGACTCATGCTGACATGAAAATGTGCAGAAACATGTTTCACACTGCAGCTCCTTAACTGTGCTTCTCCATGATCGCCGTCTGATATTTCATCATGCATTTTAGGTTATAAGTTGTGCACGTGCTACCAAACGACCCTAGGAATCATTTGAAGGTAAGCACCTGAGTGATATGTGGAAGACACTGCAGCACAGACACTGAGTATGACTAGTTTACCTTCAGGCTGTCGGGGGAAAAAATGCTCCGTGCTTGTTAATCCCGGCTCAGAGTGCTACAGGGCCGTCTCATCCTGAAGTGAACTAGAGACTTAGGGAGTGAGCCACAGTGCCCGTAGCCACTCCAAAAATAAAACTGTTTCCCTCAGTGTGTGTTGCAGGGGGAGATGGGGGTTTCCAGGCCACCTGAGACAGCTGAGCTGCAGCCCCTACAGGCGGCCTGCAGCCACTTTACCTGAGGAAAGGTGGACAGAGGTGTGGAGTAGCAAAGGCAGGATATTGAGACCTTAACAACAACTGTTTTGTTTGCTGGTTGATTGTTAACACAACACAGCATTTCACATAGGTGACTAGCTTGTTGTAGCTGTTCAACTTATTGAGATCTTTAAAAACAAATATATATTTATATATGAAATATTTTAGACCAGATGCAATATCTCTCTGCACACAAAATGATCATTTCTATACTGTAGCTGTGGTGTAACCAGACACACCAAGACACTTCACACATGCATTATAGAAGCTGTTGTAAATTATTATTATTATTATTGTAAAAAAAAATGTAAAATAGAAATTGTTGTAACATTTGCTGCTGAAGTGAACTCTGCTGAATAACTAACTTCAATTTAATTTTTGTGCAGGTGTCAAACCTCGACATCTCTGCACTTATCATTAGTTTTGGCTGTAGTATGTATTTTGACCACCAGGGGAAACATTGTTACACATTTTAATCAGTCATTTCTTCTGCTTAACCTTGTTGTTTGTATATGTATCTCTGTATGTACAGTGACTAATATTTGTATTTATTTCTTTTTTTCAGAGAAAAAAACAAGAGGAATTGTTTTTTAAAACATAAACTGGCTTCAGTGTATTTTTAACTGACTGGCAGGTCAACAACCCATCTGAGAGTTTTCTTGTCTTTATGTATCTTTAAGCACTTGAGACTGTGTTGTAGTTTTGCAGACATACAGCATGTCCTTATTTTACATCTTGAGAGGCAAATTAATTAAAGTAATCCACTAAAACAATAGCATTTCAGATTACATAGTTATTTGTAGTTAAATTTAGCTTTATGCTTATTTCTTTTCTGATTTTTTTTTAAAGGTAAAAAGCTATTAGCTAGTCTGGAGTTACACTGGAATTCAGACAGTTGACTCAAATCTGAAAGATTTATGATCTGTGTGTGAAGGAGAAGAAGCATGTCACCCAAATAACATGGTGGTGACCATTATGTGGTGGCTAAACAACAGCTTGTTGTTTGTTCCTGTCTGGCCCAATTCAAGTAAGTGTATTAATCAAGTTTCCACATACACACACACACACACACACACACACACACACACATATATATATATAACATATATATAAATATATATACAGTATATGTATGTGTGTGTGTATATATATATAAATGTATACATGTGGGTGTGTGTATATTATTTTAATTATTGTCATGTTGATTATGATGATTTTGTTATTACACAAAGTTAAGGCTTTAGTGCAAATGTAAATTTTTTAATAATTATTGATCTTTTTTACCTACTCCTTACATCACCAAGGTGTAGTGAACATTTATCTTTTCTTCAGTTCATTATGATCCTATTATTGTTCTCTGTATCTTAACGTAGAGTAACATGATGTGATGATGAGCTGATGAAGTGACTGTGAAACTCTGTGTCTCTCCCTCAATTTCCCCCTCTCCCTCTGTTTCTTTCTATGCCTCTTTTGCGCGCACACACACACACACATGCACACTTTCTCCATTGTCTGGATGCCAGGCTGATGTGTAACCCCCTCTCAGCCTTCTATCACTGTAAATTTAGCAACTGAAGCTTCTCAGCTGCTCCTTTCCAAAACCTGAGCCCTCCTCTTACATCCATAGCATTTCATCCATCTCCTTCTCCAGNCCCCCGCCACCCCACTTTCCTCACCTTTTCCACACATACACATGAAGTAAATATTACACGCATGAGCACACAGACCTCACTGTCATCCCCACAACCAATAAGGGCCTGATGAGCTCAAGTATCACTATAGCACAAGGACTTATTCTCTGAGCCGAGCCTGCAGATTCTTACAGACCTTCCTTTTCATCGTTGGAGGAGCTGCTCTCTCCCTCTGAGGTACGACAGATACACACAGGCAGCAGCTTCCTTTTATAATGAAATCTAAATGATGATGATTTTTGATTGATGATTTGTTAGTCTGAAAGGCTAATTCTTTTTGAAGACGTGCAGATTTTATGTACGTACGCGGCATCTGAACTGCCTCAGATAATATTCCACATAAACACTTGTAGTTTCAGAACTGACGTGTAGTATAAACAAGAATGTGTTCTGCTGCATGTCTTACATGTGTAGTTTGTGTTTGAGATGGTTCACACTCTGACTCAGGGTACAGTTTCCTGCGGCCAGACCTATAAACAGGCTCAAAAAAATAACAAAATATAGAATTGGGTTTCTAACTTGACAGAAATAGTATCAAGAAATTAGGAAATCGTATAGAAAGAGGAGTGATAACATAAAGATAAATATTTAGACCTCCTTTTAACTGTGTGATGCTGAACTGTCCATACACCTCTGGTCCTCAGCTCGAATAAGATTTTTCTATCTCTAATGTTTGTTTTTTTACTCAAATGATATTGATGTATTTACATATATTTCTACTCCAGTGAAAAGAAAGTTTTACATTTTTAAACAAATTCATATGATGTGAACTTAATTTGAGAAATTAGATAATTTTGGTATAAGACAGCCAAAGCTCAGAAAAAGGTAGAAAGTGAAGAATCTGATATTCTGTTGAATCTTTACTCTTTGATAATATAGGGGTTGATGTTTTTTATAAACATATTTCTCTGTAAGACAAAGTAGCTGCGATGACACGTCCATGTAGATGATTTATGGATAATGTGAGACCACGATGATTCAGTACAATGTCTATTTGCTGTTGCAGGCAAAAATACAAATCCTTCATATGATCTGATTGGTCTTTAACCTCATCTTGCCTTGGCATTTCAGTCTAAATCTGCTCTTGATTGGCTCATGATACGATTTTCCTCTGAGGCGTCACCTGTCCAATCGCTCTGACAGTTTCAGCGCCGAGTTTTGGTTTCAGAAAGACTCAAACACTTCTCAGCATTCAGAGTTCTCATACTAATGAAGTGACTGTCCACTAAATATACGGTGTGCTGAAACGTTGGCATGTACTCAGCGGCTGCAGAACACACAGAGGTGAGAACGTTGTCAGATGTAAGGCGATCAAAGAGCTTATTTGTAGGAGGTGGATGCTGATTGGCCACTTGAGTGTAGAGGATCCTCCTGCTGGAGCGGGCCGAGGGATTAAAGCTGCTATTTGGACACTGTTCCTCATCTGATGGGTTGAAATATGATCCACAACTAATCCTTCAAGTCCCCTGCAGCTGTGCTCCAGAGCAAGTGTGAAGGAGTCACACAAAGACAAGTTATTTTGTCTCTGCACTGTACATTCAATATAAGATACCTCAACACAGAAGAGTACTACAAAAGTATGTGTTCCACCCGAAACAATCCTTTTCTTTACTAACAGCAATGCAATTTCACAACAAATGCATCACATAGGAAGGATTACTACATATAAGGATAGACTTTTATCTTTGTGACTGTTTATCAAGTCAAAGCTCGTTCAAAAGTTTGGGCAATAGCAGCTGATGTCAAGTAAACCTCAGGGTTGTACCGTCTGAGTTTAAATTCACCCTCATCTAATGATTGATGAATACAAGTTTCCACCTACACCTGGAGTTGTGTAACGTGTTGTAGGCTGGACACACTATACATACAATACAATATGTAAAAGGTTTTATTGATGTTGAAGCAAAAGTCAAGTAATGTTGACATTAGCCTGAAAAGCTAACAGGGAGGATCATTAAAACGTTTCCACATCGTAGGGTTTGAGGTTTGGCAAAATAAAAATTAACCAATGCTGGACAACTTCCTAAACAGTATTTCAGAACCATAGATGCTATTTCTATTTTTATAGACTGCATCGGCTTTTACAACAGATGCACTTGTTGATGCAACGCTCCTATTTTTCAGGCTCGTGGTTAGAAATAGTCTGGCAGCCAGACCTAGTGAGCCGCCTGGCCTTTTGTTAAGTTAATACCTAGAAGACAAACTCAAATATCAAATAATATTTTCTTTAAAATACCTTTGTAGCCTGTAGCCTCTTCTATTTTCTTATTGGGAAATGCAACTGTAAAAAGTTTGGCATTAAATTGCAAGAGAATAGACCTTTTAGATCAAGTTTCAGTAGATGTATTTATATGTCGTGTGTACGGCAAAGTTGGAATTTAAAAAATAATCACCTCTACATAACAGAAACTACCATATAATCTGATAAAGAACACATCATTTTTTTACATTTGCTATTTTTAAATCCTTTTTTTAAGCTCAACAACTGATCAGCCGACAGGAACGAAAGCAAACAATGTTAGAAATCAACAACAACATGTTGTTACAGTGGTTGACAGAAACATATTTCCAGCTTCATGAAAACAACGTGTAACTAGAGCAGGCAGGAGTCCAGTTTCTATGCAGCAGGACAGAAACGTCTCTGGGGGATCAAACCTGTCACCTTTTCATATCAGCACTGTCACTCTGCTGCTATTTCAAACCTCTGGACTCATTACATCCTTTTGTTTTTGTCCTCAGGTGTGAAGTCTGCTGTCGCCATGTCTGACACTGAGGAAGTGTAAGTGATTGTCACCGTCAGGACAAACAGCTGAGGGTTTGCTCTCATTAAATTTCTAAATCTGCCCTTTTTTTTCTTTTTCTTTGTCTTTTAGGGATCAATATGAGGGTAAGTCATGACCTTTATTTCTGGTAATCTCTGCAATCATTTCATTTTTTTCTCTCGACTTTGTATCTTCTCTTATAATGGTCCCTTTTTAGGGAACATTTATATCAAAGTTGGCAGGATGAGCAGGAACATTCATCCTATGTTGTGACGCAAAAACAGCTTCATAAGAACTTAATAACATAAAGTGATCATTCTTTAGAGTTAGAGTTCATCCTGCCGCTCTGCCAATGCTTATCTTGTCTTCTTTTAGCCTTAACAGCAAGTGGCTGCTTTTGATTGTCATTACTGCCACCTACTGGATCTATTGCCCCCTTAATTCATACCTATCTTAATCAATTCTAGAAAAAAATAAAAATAAAAAAGGGAATAACAGATGAAAAGCTCTTGTTGATGATGTAAATATAACTGAGGGGATATTTTGATATTTATGAAGGATAATTACATTTTAGGAGTGTCCTAGTGTCCTGCAAGGTCAATGTTTTCTCTGCCTTCTGTGTTTGTACTTACCTACAAATATATAGATAGATAGATAGATAGATATAGATAGTACTATATATATATAAAGAGAGAACAATTTTGAGCCTGTTTTATATTTTCATTCTCTCCTGTCTTCTTTTTTTCCCCCAAACTAAAGAGGAGGAAGGTAAACGACTTCATCAATTCCATTTCTTCACCAGTCATTTTTTTCACTGTACTAATTTTTACCTTTTGGGCTTTAATTTGAAACATTTGACTGTCACAATCTTTTCATATATTACACACAGTATTTGTACAAGTTTTAAAGAAATATCTAACTCAGTTACTTTAATAAAACAGGAAGTTGTCTCTTTAAATACATATTGATGTTGGTCCTTTAGATATCCAGTGTTTCCATAAGCTGCAAATAACAAAAACAGAGTAAAGTCATATTTGTATTCATTAAAATCTTCCTTCGTAGTAAAGGCATGGGCACATTTTAAATCAACTTGTACTTGAAGATCGTGGTGAGGTCAGCTAACATTAGCTGCTAGGTGTTTCCTCTGTAGAGTAAATTATTCATTAATATTGTGATTATATAAATAACTATTATCCACATAATTTCTAAAAGAGTAAACGCCCAGGTGTCAGTCAAACACTTCAAAGTTAAAGGTGTTTTTTTTTCTACTTCTGACTGAGTGAAATTTTAAATCATACAGTTAAGAAAAAAATGTGATGAAGCGTCGTGGTGCTGTTACATTTGTTTTCTTGGTGTGTGACATGTTTACATAATCAAATGTAAATGTCACACAGTGCCATCGTCATTGTCCTCATTCACACAACTGCACTGGTTAAACAGTGGAGGTGGAAACTACCTGGAGACAATTCATTTGATTTGACAGCTTCAATTATTACTGACTGTGAAGTCACTGCAGCTCCAGTATTTTAAGTAAGGAAAGTGTTTATACTTTTGGAGTTCAAATCAAGTTAAACAAATGGGGCTCAAATATTGTTATTATTTTTCAGGAAAACTCATTTGTATTGAGTAACAGGGCCTTGCATATTGTCATTTGATAAAGGTTTTCATTTCTCATTAATATTAACATTAATATTTAGTTTGAGATTTGAGGTTTCCTCAGGTTCCTTCATAGGACTGTATGTATTTTTTCATAACATGCAATACAAGGAAGAGTGGGTAATATATCACATAACGATTTATCAGGTAATAAATTGTAGGATTATAGTTATATTTTTATATTTTTCCAATTTAATTTATTTGGAAAATATAAAAATTTAATATTATTTTAAAATAAAAAAAAATAAAATCTAACATTTATATTTAATAATTTTATATATTGTTATACATATGTCAATTTTGAATCTGTCTTTTTCGAGATGATTTGTTGCCAATTAATTAAAACTTTTGGAAACACTCGAATTGAAATGGTAAATTTCTAAAAAATATACCTTTTATTGTAAGCATTTTCTTAATCTATGAAACTGAAGTTTCCATCTCCTCAGGGAGTTTCCACCTCCACAGTTGAACATGGCTTCTGTGTATGAGGTTCTCCTACTTTGTCATCATCGTCTGTTTCTCTTTTTCTTCTCCAGCAGCAGCATTATTTCCTCACCCTCTCGTCCATGCTGCCTGTGACTAAAGTAATCTCCCTGTCATTTGGTTTCTAATGGCTCTCTAATGTCTCCCGTCTTCATTAACGGCCTTCTCCGACACACTCCCTCTCCCTGGCGGTTTGGTGCATGCTGCGTGCCGTAGCCCAGGAGGAGCTAGTAGAAGTAGAAGTAGCCCCTGAGGCAGAACCAGAGGTAGAGCCTGAACCAGAACCAGAACCAGAGCCAGAGCCAGAGCCTGAGCCACGGGAGTTGGTGCAGCAGGAGGAAGGTATGTTGTCACCGGTGGTCCCTTTAATCCTTCTCCTGCAGGACGTCCAGTCCTCTGCTCAGGGTAGTTAGTTCAGCTGAAACAGTAGACTTACAGCAAAATGGCAATAGACAGGTTTTAACTTTAGATGATGAGCACTTTAAATTATGAAGTAAAACCAAATAAGTGTTTAACTGTTAGTTTGTGTTGAAATGATGAGGATTTTCTAATAACCAGAAATAATTTGCATTTCTTTTGGACTTATTGATAATAAATGACAAACTGATTAATATTCCATTGAAACAGGAAAGAGCATCATAAAAAACAACTTTAACAAACAATATATTTGTTTTTTATAGTTCTATATTAGCTCCTGTTACGACTGCTCAGTCTGAACTGAATCTACAATGTGAACATAGAAGTTTTACATCAGAACAGATGAAGACGTCAGCATCTATGTAACAGACAGAGAATGTTGATTGTGATTATGATCCATTGTGATTTCAGTTTCCTCAGGACAGTCACTACTGTTATAGCGCAACCGCTGAAGACTTGGGAGATCAACATTTTTTACTCATAACAGTTGCTGACATGAGTAAAAAATGTTGATAGCGATATTTATAACACTGCCACCCAGTGGTATGAATACTATAACCACACGTACACACACCAGCAGCATCGTCATGGAGATGCTGCCCTGTTCTTAAACATCACCACGCATCAAAGCTCCAGAGAAGCAGCTCTTTGTCTAATTCGCTTCGCACATCACTGTGGCTGGACAGGACCAACCAGCGTGAGCTGAACTTGAGTCCTGTCTTATGTGGAGCCCTCAAATGTGGTCTGATGATTTTGCGGCTCCTCCTATGGCTCCACTGAGCCACATAGTGATCACTGTCAGCTCTGTTGCTCAGAATCAGATGTGTCGTTTTGAATTGTCACACATTTGTGAAGGGAAAGAAGATGAAAAAAAAAATCTGCTTTTACATGAATTGATTTTCCCACCTCATCTGTGACCTTCTGTCTATTTTGTCAAAATTTCCTTCTCTATGCATTTTGGCAAATTGATTTGAATCATCCAGGTCATAGTTGCAAGTCAAAGATGAAGGGAAAAGTCAGTCATGTAAAAGTCACTTCTCCTCCCTTCGGTCCTTGTTAAGCATCTGGTTTTTTTTTCTGTGTGTAGATGAAAATGTAGACCTGCACATTGTTCTTAAGCACTTACAGTTGGGAATATGGTGCATTACTGTATAACTGATCCTTAAATTACATGTTACCTTCATGTTATGTCTAATTTGATACAGACAAAGCCACTGCAGATGTTCTGGGCTTATTTGTGCATTTGCAAAACTATGGAATCAATGAACTCGTCATGATCAAAAACTAATTTTTACGTAGTTATGTAGTTGACATTTATCTGTATTTCATTTATTAAATCAATATATTCAGCCACATTTGGCCCTGTTTGACATGGGGCATGTGCAGTGGCTTCTGTCATAGGCACCAACAGCCCCATCTAGTAACTGCGCTTCATTAGCTATGCACTGTAAAGTAGACTTGAACTGGCTGTCTAGATCCATTACTAATGGTCTCTGTTCTGCTCTTGCTTCGGACGCTTGCTGCATGCAGAGGCCTATGAAGAGGAAGGTATGTTTATTTGAATTATTCTCCGTACATGTACACGTATATTTGCATTTGTTTGTTTCCCTGAGTCTCTGCTCCAGCTGATGGAGGTGGATTCATAAATGGCGAGTACCGGTTCCGGGCACTTCTCTTATTTCTGCTTCTTCTCTTTTTTGCATGATGTGTCCTGCCAGACGAGGGAGATCAAGATGGTAGTTTGTATTTTCTGCTGAGTTGCTGCCGCTCTGCCTGCATTTTTCCTCCCATGTTGTCTGTTTGTGTTACTTTTGATTTCATTTTTAAAGCCCCAGAGAAACAAACAAACCTCTAATCACAAACTCCTGATTGTTTTTTTTTCCTCACAGAAACAAATAACAGCAATTGTATCAACACCCTGTTGTGAAAGTGTGCGACGATGTTTATAAAATTATACTTTTTAATATTTTATATGCCAATCTTTTACACGAAAACTCATTCTGATTCTATCGTTTCAAATGACAATTCGGTTTTTGATTTACAGACTAATGCACAACAAATTAACAATTTATAAAACATTTAAAATAAAGCTAAAGTATGATAACAGTTTATTAATCAGTGGCCTATTTTTGTGCTGTAAACTTTACAGTGAATAAAACTGCAGGTAAAAAAAAGTAAAAACTTCTATAGCCACCTCGATGAAGGAATCGCATAAAAATATGTATATATACAGTATATGTAAATTTATACTTACCTGTTTTTTCTCCTGACTTTTCTGTCTTAAAGGGATCTTTTAATGACAATTTAAATAGTTTTTAAAAAAATAGTTTAAAACTGCACAGTTGCAGACTTCAAGGATTCGATTTGCTGCTGGTGCTTTATATTCCTATAACCTAAAACACATCACACAGAAATTAGGCCACTGATTCTAAAAACTACTGAGCAATGAAATACTCACATGACCCTCTATTGGAGGTTTGCAGCCTTCAGACGTAACTCGGCTCATCTACCTGGTATTTTCCCCCCATTAACCAGAATCTCCACCTCTTAGCTTCAGCTCTCCTGTTCATGTTGCTCTCACTCTTGGATGTTTTCTTCTTCTCTCTCTTTATCTGTGTTTGACGGTGTAACGCCAGAGGAGAAGCCCAGGTTCAAGTGAGTGCATTTCTTTTTACCTCCAGTAGAAAACATTAGCAGCAGCTTCAACCAGTTTACTTTGTGAGTTACATCTCAGTCTACATGTTACATTGTGTCCTCCCACAGACCTTCTGCTCCAAAGATCCCTGATGGAGAAAAAGTGGACTTTGACGTAAGATTACTTTTTTTTTCACACTACATAATAAAAAACAATTTGGCAGTTTTCTATTTAAATATATTATATTATTAGATAAAAAAATATATATATATATATATATTACCAAACATGTAATTTAACATGACAACTAAACTTTTTATTTACTACATTTTTTAACAGACAGAATACGTGATAAACAGTTATATTTGCTGTTGTGTCATGACAGGACATCCAGAAGAAGCGTCAGAATAAGGACCTGGTTGAGCTGCAGTCCCTGATCGATGCTCACTTTGAGTGCAGGAAGAAGGAGGAGGAGGAACTCATTGCTCTGAAAGACCGTATTGTGAGATTTCAACAGACATAAACCCGAAGGCTAAAAACAGCATTTCTGCATAAGAGAAACAACTTTACATTGTGTCCTCAGGAGAAACGTCGAGCTGAGCGGGCTGAGCAGCAGAGGATTCGTGCTGAGAAAGACAAAGAGAGGCAGGCCAGAAGGGAGGTAGGACATTTTTCTATGGCTCCAAAAATACTCTTCCATTTGTGGCCTGGCAGTGTCACACTGACCTCAACTGTGCCAACTGTGTCTTTTTACAGTTGACCTATAACCGTAGCCCATTTTTATAACTACATATAAAAGAAAAGGGTATTTACAGTAAAATGCACAAGACCTTAAAATAAACATTCAAGATCACATGAACCCTGTTCAAGGTCACGGTCGGCTTCTAGTGACCTCTTAATCAAACACTTTTTTTGGGACCTTTACTCTTCTGTTCATCTGGTAAGCAACATTTCCAAAAACTATAAAACATATTTATTTATTTAATTATTAAATAATTATCATTATTGTAATATTCCATTTACTTCTTCTCTAGAAATAGTAAAAGTATTGCTTCAAATTCAGCCACGAAATCAAGTTTATAGAGAATATCTTATGCAAATAGCCTAAAAAAAATCCTCTGATCCTTTACCTCTACCTCTGTTACTACTCCCAGAAACAGCTAAAAAGAACTTGAAATATGAAATAAAAAAAGAGCACTTCAAAATGTAAGAAATTACCCAATAATTTGAAATGTAATAGTAATAAAAAAAGATAGGCTAAATTGATTAAGAGACATTAAATAGGATCAGAAATGTGACCTTCATGTTTGCTAAGTGTGTGTAATGCAGAGCCAAAGCGTCCTTGTCCGTCCCGCAGCCATGCTGGTGAATACTGAGAACTTTGTCTGACAGGCTGAGCGTCAGAGGAAGGAGGAGGCCGACGCCCAGAGGAAGGCTGATGATGATGCCAAGAAGAAGATTGCCCTGACCAACATGGGATCAGGCTACAGCAGTCACCTGCAGAGGGTGGGGCTGATGATTTTCACTGTTCCCTCCTCATCTCCATACAAACAGGGAAGACATGGACTTTTAACCTGAGTTCTGTTTTATAGATTGATGCCAAGAGAGGCAAGAAGCAAACTGAGAGAGAAAAGAAGAAGAAGGTTCTGGCTGAGAGAATCAAACCTCTGAGCATTCAGGATCTCAGTGATGATAAGCTGAGGTAACAACAGTAACAACGGTCACTGCTGATTGGGCAGATATTTCCCTGCATAGACTTCTAGTTATTACAGTAAATTACCTGGAGATTAATTATCATTATTTATAATAATCACCAGATAGATGGTTAAGATGCAAAATTGCAGAAAATTTAGAAATATATAAATATAATAATATATATAATGAATCTTTGTATGATTAAATATTACTTGGATGATAAATAAATTCATTACTAAATGTCATTATTTTACCAACTTTTTGTCCTCTGTGTACTATGCTGACATCGTAACATATATACATAAGTATTGTAGGGTATAAGTCCTTTCAATGTTATTATAATAATAGTAATAATAATTATATTGCTGGTACACGTTTGCTGGCAAATTAGTAAACTATTGATGTCTGTTTTTTGTTTTGTTTTTTTGCAGGGAAAAGGCAAAGGATCTGTGGGAGTGGCTGCACAGCCTAGAGGCCATTAAGTATGATCACTGTGAGAAGCTGAAGAGACAGAGATATGAGGTCAGTCACACTGTCTCAACTCAGGGACTTGGTCTGATGTCATCACCTCACCTCATCCTAATGACTTGGTGTAAAGTCATTACATTTCATCCCATCACGACTCATCCCATTTCATTTTTTCTCTCTATTTTCCATAATTTTATTATTAAACTGAATGATATGTTACACCTTATGTTTGAGATTATTTACATCACGGTTCAAGTTTAAGGGAATTCTTCTTTCTCATTGCTGTTTTTTAAACAACAACACGTGACCAATCTGAGTTAAGCTGATGTCCTTCAGTTCCTGTCCTGTCCTGTCCTGTCCACTACAGACTGAGTTGTCTTTGTCTTTCAGGTCATCTCTCTCAGAAACCGTATTGATGAGCTGCAGAAACAGTAAGAATTCACATTAACATCTGAGACATCTTGTCTGCACACTAAATTATTCTCTTACTTTGAAATGTTTAATTATAATTTAATTTAACAAAATGTTGAATAGCCTTTGGTAAAATAATTCTAGTTTAACAATTGTTTTAGTAACAAAGAATGTAATGATTAATACTGATATGTATTTTTCACAACTTAATATATATTTGTTTATATTGCAAACATACATTTTATTTTAATTTATTACACACAGACTCAGATGTCCATATATAAACACAGATTCGTTTATATAAATACTCTATTTACACAAACTCTCTAGATTTAAGTATTTAGTAGGTAAGCAGGTTATTGCATAAATAAATAAAATGTAAATAACATTTCCAAAATTTTAAAAATGTTTAAATATCTTGATTTAAAGCACATTTTTGTTGTCTCCTAAGAATTTGAAATTGTTTTCAAAATAGTGTTTTTACAACTTAATATTGACCCCAAAAAACATTTATTTCTTCCCAGTTTTCTATATTTGAGACAATATTTTTAAAATGTTAAATTTATTTTGAAGATGCATAATTAATTTAAACCTGTTCACAAATTATTAATTTTTTATTAACTTTTTTTTTAGCTGTAAAATAGAACTTGACATGTTGAAAAATCCTGTTCACTGTAATATTTATAGAAAATGTAATGTTTCAGATTTGACTCTTTATTTTCTGCACTTTTTGCTCTGCAGCAGCAAGAAGGGAGCTGCCAGTCGTCGCAGGAAGTAGTTCAGCTGCTTGATTGTCAACATGGACTCGTGGTGCCTTATTATGGGAGCAGCTCAAACTTTGGTGACTCTCACACTTCCATGCCTCAAGTCAATGTCTGGACCCCAGAGTCTGAAAAAGTCAAACTGGATTCTGTGCAAAATTTAGACAGAATGAAGAAAAGTTTAACACTGTTACCAAATGTTGTAATAGGGAGAAAAATAAAATAAAATTCTGGAAATACATTCTCAAAGATGAGAGTTTTTCCTGGTTTATTTAGAAATAGCTTGCATATATTTCATTTTAAAGGTTTTATGAAAGTATACTATCATGTATTCTAATTATGGTAGGCCATAATTAGATTCAAAATTACTAAAAAAAACAAACAAACAAAAAAACATTGAGTGTACATAAGTACTTCTGCTGTAGCACAAACACACACCTGAAAACGTAGGCCTCCTGCTTAAGGTGGATAGAGAACACTTGCTTCCGCAGTTCGAAGTGTGGCAGGTAGCTAGGTCACAGAAGAACTGAATCTGTTACCGTGGCTTCACTTGTTCTACTACAACACTAGTTAGTAAAGATGGAAAGATTACGCTTGGATAATTCAAAAACACACCTGGTTGCTCGTTTGTTGTGTGTGTGTTCTCGGTGTTGGACTATATTATACTTTTCTTTGTCTTCTCTTCCTACTGACCCTGGATTAAGAACATCGAACTAGCGAACTAGCGAGCCGCTAGCTTGGCTAACAGCTGATTGGCACTGTTACTCAGCAACAGCATTCAGCCGAAGAAAGCTCTGACAGCGGAGGAGGGAGATTAGATCAAAAAAGACCCTGGAGTTTCTGGTCGAGGAGATTTCTACTCTTCAACAGCATCAGAGAGGACTCCTGGAGTTGCTGGAGGAGTTGAATGCTTTCCGGATCCAGAACGCCGAGAAGGACCGGCTGGTGGAGCTGGAGAACAGAGTCACGGACCTGGAGCAATATTCCTGGATCAACGATGAGTTCGTGACCGGGCTACGCATCACACCTCGGTCCTACGCCCGGGTGGTGACCGCTGCCAACGGAATGGAGCCCAGTGATACGGATGACAGATCTGCTGAGCAACAGGTGGCTGCCTTCCTCCACTCAAAGGGGATTCAGGTGGATTTAAACACCACTGAGACATGCCACCCACTGGTCCGGAGATATGCATCAGCCATCAGCATGTGATGCATGAACACTAAACACAAATCTTCACTACTGAAAATAACAAACAAAAAACAAAAGATAAGTAAATATCAACAAACAGAGATGGAGGAATTTGATTACATAGATGAATGTATCAGTACAATATGCAGTATGATCCAATGCCAGTGTTTACAGTTTATGACATCAGTCACAGCAACAAGTCAATCAAGCAAACAATACACGGAAGAGTAAGAACAGATTAAAAAAATGAATTAATGGGGTATAATTGGGATATAATATATAGTGAGAAAAGAGGTTAACCTTGGATATAATAAGTTTCTGAGAATATTTTCCTCATTATATGATAAGCATTGTCCTGTTGTAAAATATATCAGAAAACAAGCTTATACAAATTGCCCATGGATCACAAAAGGTCTAAAAAATGCCTGCAGAAAGAAAAATACTCTATACTCAAAGATTTCATAAGACAAAGAACTAAGGAGGCAGAATATAAATATAAAAAAATATAAGAATAGTTTAACTGATATTATACGGGCAATTAAGAAAGATTACTTCAAGAGGATAATAGATGATATTAGAAATAAGGAATATGGAAAATACTAAATTGATCTAAATACAATAATATACCTACATATTGCATTGATAAGGATACTGAAAAATTTTAACATGAAAGATATGGCTAACAGATGCAGTGAATTCTTTGTAAGTGTTGGACTTCACCTTGCAAGAAAAATCCCTGTTTCAGGAACACATGATGAACAATTAATTGAGAGAAATCTTTCTTCAGTGTTTCTTTATATATGAAATATATAAATCATAATTAATGAACTGGAAAAATGTGGTATCAAAAGAATAGTGCTGGATTGGGTGAAAAGTTATTTAAGTGGGAGACAGCAGTTTGTGAAATTGGGTGGCCAACTGCTGATCACAGTAAAATACTACACCAATAAGTTCCTGATCAAATCTCCGAAAATAAAAATTTCTAAAAAATGACTAAAAATGCACTCATTTGCCTTAAAATACTTAGCTATGTCAATTGTTGTGGTTAAAATTCAGAAAAAATATACTTTTTTGCTACGCCACCTCTTAAGCACAGTAAAGTACTATACCAATAAG
>NW_007585111.1:416821-520384 GCF_000523025.1 Cynoglossus semilaevis | reverse complement strand
CACTGGGACACTTCCGGTTTTCTAACGTATCTAGTTGTCTTTTATTTTTATGGGTCTTGGGCAAGTATTCTGATGGTAATTTTCCACTCTTGTCTCTTTACTTCAGACTTCTTTATCTCCGCAGACAGCAGTCGGTGATTCCTCCTTTCTCCAGTTTTCTGCAGCTCTTGTTACTAAAGCCGCCTCCCGCCACACATAAACACACACAGACTGATCGTTTAAAGTGCGTTATAGAAACAGAAAGGCTCAGCCGACATCTTTAAACGCTTCTTATTCTGCTATTGTTGATGTTCCCTAGGCTGTTGGCCACTAGCTTGAAGAGGATTTACCCCCACCTGCTGGACTGGAATGTGAATCATGTGAACAAAATTACAATATATACAAATTATCGTTAATAAAAAAACACCTAGAAATGTTACGCAAGTGTACACTGTCAGTCCCTAGACTAGGTCCAGGGCCTAGAAACGTTAGGTTTTTTTGTTCATCTTGCCCAGATGATTAAAAAGAAAAAAGAAAAAACTTTGACAGTTTGGATTCTTTTCCTGTTTTCCTCATTATTCAGGCAGAGAAACTGGTTCAGGCCGGTTCTGTGACCTGTCTCTATCTCCAAGCATAACAGTTAGTGCCACGTGTACCAAACACCATCCTGTTATGTAAACCATCAGCATGCACACCTTTCTTTAGTACTTCTCCATTTAGTACAGCATAACAACAGAACAGTAAAGACTTCACTTTGTGAAAATTACTCTTTTTTCTGCAAGTTGGGAATGTTTTCTGTTACAATTTAGGCTGTCACAGGTTTAATAAGTAAGAAAAACGAATATTGTAAGTCCTTACTAATTGGTGCATAATTAATTCCAAACACTCATAAAATCAAGAAAGAGTTTCTTCACGTTTTGTGTTTATTTTCTCATCTCCTCTGTAATTTGAAGGTTACAAAAACACTTCCAGATATTTGACCACCCCATGGGTTGAGGCACATCCCACAATAGGAAGCTATAGTTCCACCCCAGACTATAATCAGGGTGAGTGGGTTTGAGTGTTACAAATGGCAAACTGAGTTCACTACATAAGTGAGTTGGAGTGCAGAGAGACTTGTTTAATTCTGTCACATCCTACAGTCCATCATGGAGCTACACTTGGTCCTTTTCTTTGCTGTTACCGTCTGCTTGGTTAAAGGTAGGAAACACCACTTTTATTAACGCTCTGTCATCTCACTCAAGCTGTTCTAGTCTACAGATCATCTGCTTTGCATCTGTTTCTATGGATTGTACATCAGTGCTACTGTCAGAGACACATACTTCACAGCAATGCTCTATATAGCAGCCAAGAAAACACAAAAGGTGACATTTCTGCAGCTATCTTTCTGTGTCTGCTGAAAACATAAAACCTGTTTTATTCTGTCCTTCAGAATTACCGGTTACACATCACACACTGCATTACTCTGAATAACACTTAAGTTTGTTTTGTTCAAAGCTCTCAGGCTGGTCAGTTTTCCACATCTGTTTCTAATCTCAGTCACTCACAGAGGAAGTTCTCTCATTTCTCCTCAGATCTCGAAAAAAATGTACTCTGCAAATACGGACGTTATGGGAAAATAATGTAGAAAATGTTGGGTATCAGGTTGGATCAACCTCATGTTGTTGTTTTTTCAGTATTATTCACTAAATTGATCATGTAGAGTGAAGAAACCAAAGCTTCAGACACTACTAACAGACGTCTAATTAAAATATTTACTTCATTAAAATATTTTAGAGCCCAAGATGGATCGCAGTTAAAAAAATCACCCCTGATGAGAATTGAACCATTACTACATTACTGTAGTGGCAGCTGTATGATAGTGCAGTATCACCGCTGTAGGTCAGAGGATAGAGTTAACACAGTACTTTTATGTGTACTCTGGAATGTGGACCTCAAACTATTTTGTATGGATTTTTGAGGATGAATCTAAAGACTGGGACCATTGTACACTGACAGCTGTCCACATGTTGTCCGATGGCCCAGGACAAACGTTAATACCGTGTGTTGATGAGGACTGAATGGTCAGTCTGTCAGACTTATCCACTATACTGACCGCAGTTGCCATGCAAAGTGTCATGAATTAGAGACTCACGTCCAAATTGTCACCATGAATTATTTAGCATCATCAAAAATAGAAAACTTTAAACAAAAGTTTCTGTGTACTGGGTTCCTGCAGCAACACTGGTCTTGTGCCTTTCACACATTGTTGTAACTGTTTCTATGGCTATGAGTGAATATGTTAGCCTTCTGCTTTCTGTGCTCAGAAAAGAGAAAAAAACCCCAGCAAAACATCTTTGTAAACCGCAGCTCGCTGAAACAACATGCGGTGTTCTTTTTGGTTTATTTTAAAAATGTCCACAAAATCAAAAAACAAAGTCAAAGTACAGGACTTATGTTGAAAGCGGGCGTGGCAGTGGAGTTAAGAAAACAATAACATCAAATGTTTACTGTGTCTAAATAAGGAGGAGACAAAAGAAAAAGACCGTGAAAGTATATTAGCAAAAACAAAATCTTTATAACAAATTAAAATTTTTCTCAGTAGGTATTACAATTAACCACACAAGGCTGTTGTGGAAGTGACTAATATTAATGATAATATGTATTGAAATATAGTTTTACTGGCAGGTATTTGTGATGTGAATACTCACACTGTTGTCTTTATCCTCCAGTTTCCCACCAGGGACCGAATGAAGCCAGACTTTTCGAAGACCTGCTGCGTGATTACAACTCACTGTCCAGACCAGTCGCTAATGAAACAGACAAGCTCACCGTTACAGTCGGCCTCACTCTGATGCAGATCATGGATGTGGTGAGACAAACCTCTTTCTACAGTGAAATGTATACTACAATATTTGATTTTCACACAATATAAAAAACCCTTTTTTTCCAACAGAATGAGAAGAACCAGATTTTAACGGCCAATGTTTGGCTGCCAATGGTGAGAATTTTCTTTTGGAGAAAGTTTAGGAATCACAACAAAAATATTACTCACTCCTTCATTTGTGAGGCTGATAAGGATAAAAAAATTCCTTAATGATGAAGTGTATTTGTACCCCAGGAATGGAAAGACAATAACCTCAAGTGGGATGTAGAAAACTATCCAGGTGTTACCAATATGAGGTTTCGTCATAGTCAAGTTTGGTCGCCAGACATTCTTCTTTACAACAGGTGGGCATTGGTTGTAGCACCAACCGTGAGAGACATGTATCACAACATACTGCAGTTCAGTGGCCTAAGAGCACCTCCATTCACCTTAGTTGACTTCTGACTGAGAAATGACTGGGAAATCAAAATGATGCCTCTCCATGTGTCTTCCAGTGCTGATGAAAGGTTTGATCCAACGTTCCATACCAACATCCTAGTCGCCCCCTCTGGTAACTGTACTTATATTCCTCCAGGTAAGATTCCCAGATGTGCTTTTCAGGTCAATACTCTTAAAAACGTAAGGGTTACTTATTTGATGAAACTTGGATTGAGTCATTGTTTTTGAATCATTTAAAGATGTACATCTTTAAATGATTCAAAAACAATGACTGTTAGTGGGTAACACTACTTATAGATGTTTTAGCTTAAGAGATCTGGCTGCTGGAAGACTCCTGAAACTGTAGTGCAGTGGTTCCCATCTGGGAGGTGGGGCCTAGAGGGGGCACATAGCTGTGTCACGCCACTTTCAAACAAACACAAAAAGAATTCTGTAATATGCAGGTTTGAAACTTTATTAATTTTTACTCTCAAGTGATTTGCACATCTGCAGAAACTGTGTGAAAAGTAAAAACGATTTCCAGTGGGAAAATGATCTGTGTTTTAAATCCCTCTGTACGGAGGTAATATTCAGAGCAGATGTGCAACTAGTGAGATAATTGTATCTGTTATAACTGCAACAGAAACAACAATGAACTTATCTTTCGTGAGAAAAACAAAAATGAAATGAAGTTACAAACATTTTTGTCAAAACAACTTCATACACAATACAAAAACACAAAAAACATGAGCCTTAATGTAGTTTATGGTTGACGACAATTTCTCCTGGTAATTATTTTATATTACAAAATGGCCAACGCCCAGTCCTGGGAGAAAAAATACATACACTGAGCTGTTATAGAAGACAGCTACATTTATATATGTGTGAACCAGCAAATGAGACAAACATTCACACTGGATGTGCACACATCTGGAAACTGTTAGGCCTTTCTCCTGACAAATGGACATCGACCTTTCCTGGACGTGCACCATTGGCTTTATCTTTCATTTGGGAAAAGCAGTGATACATGAGCTGCTGGAGCAACATCCGGTGTCTTTGGAGACAAGCTGTTGGTGTAGTGAAACCAGATGGTGAGCGCTGAAGACCTAAGGACAGTTTTACTGGCTCTCATCACAGTGTTTTCCCCCACTTCCACACATACATCACTGGTAATATGGGTGGTTCGGGGGTGGGCCGCTCTATTAATTAGGCTGTTTGTTACCATCATAAAAAATCAAGTGATTTTTATTTATCAGCATCAAAATTACTTTACCTAGCAGTAAGTGTTTAACTGCACTCAATGACACTGTTAGAAAAAAGGGAATCATATTTGTTGTTGCTACAGCATTTAAGAAAGCATTTGGACACATCAGACTGCTGATGTGTTTGAAACACATGATGAATTATTTACAGTCAGCCCTTATTCAAATGCACATCTATAGATAACATCAGCGTTACACGAATATATTTACAAATATATATATATAATAGTGTGTACTGGTCACATTATCTACACATCAGAAATAAGCTTGTCTTGAAACTCAGCACACTGTGCACTGGACCTCCTCCAAAACCTGAATAAAGCTGAACACATTAATGCTTGGTGATGGTTCAACCCACATCAGGGATCTTCAAGAGTATTTGCTCCGTGAATATGCGCTGGTTCCCTTTTGACGTCCAAAAGTGTGAGCTGAAGTTTGGCTCGTGGACATACGATGGCCACATGGTGGACTTGAAGATGGGTACCATAGACACCACCCTCTACACTGACAATGGAGAGTGGCATCTTGTCGGTAAGAAGCACCACCGAAAAAAAATACAGTTGTCTTTGGAGGCATTGACACCGAAATACAGCGTTATTTTTGTTTGGCTCCACAGATGTGAAAGGGAAGAGAAGTGTAACTGTCTATGAGTGCTGTCCAGAACCTTATGTTGATGTCACTTTCACTCTGGTGATGCAACGACGGACCTCTTTCTATGCCTTTTATTTTCTCCTGCCCTGTATCCTGATCTCCATCATGGCCGTCATGGTCTTTCTCCTGCCTCCTGACTCTGGGGAGAAGATCACACTGGGTAAGATCTCACAGATTACAGATAAGAAAGCTGAAATCTTCTTGAGTCAGTCTGTTTTGTTGTCATGGGCCACAAGTGTAGGTAGGTGGTTAGTGCTGTTGCCTCACAGCAAAAAGATCACCGATTTGACCCCCAGAGTGTAACTGACCTTCTTGCCTAATGGGATTTGGTGTGTTCTCTTTGAGGCTCAGGGTTTAAACACAGGTTAGTTTAGAAAGACACTGGTCAATAGGTATGAGTGTGACCTGTGATGGTACTGTCTACACGTGGGAGGTGCCAGGGGGCGCTAGGAGTGCCTCAGAATATTGGAGGGAAGATACGAATTTTATTTTTATTTTTATTAATGTAACAGTTGGACTCTCAAGTTTCTAATGTTTGAATCCACCTGGTGTGGCAGCTGCAGCATAATCAGTCATAATCTGTGTAGACCTGGCGCTTTGTGCCTGTAATCAAGATTGTTCGATAATAATTTTCTTTTGCTGAACAAATGTAATAATGATTAAATAGTAAATGAAGGTAAGAAAAGCTGATGTTTCTTTACATATTTTGTAGCATTGTCTGTGGGTTTGTAAACGGGTCCTTGGCAAACCCTGGTCTACACTACAGTGTATCCCACCCTTTCTTAGTTACTGCTGGGATTAATCAGTTTGACATGAGTGTTGTGTTTGGCTCTTTTCCTATTAATTCCCTTTAGGGATCACACATCTTTAAAACAAATCCAAGGACATCAAAGACCTGGAGCTGAGTTTGGTTGTTGAAAAAACACAACTGCATAACTAAATGTGTTCCTGATGTTTTGACACCTGACACCAAACGGTCATTGTAACAACCTTACATAATCCTCTGATAGCACTAAAAAACTTTCTTCACTAAGAGGTCTCTAAGCAAACATACACTGTGGGATTTAGATATGAGCTCAGCACATCTGTACTTTTCCCACTTGGGAATGAATTAGTCTGACAGCTTTTGTCCACCTCTGTGACCTGCAGTGGTTTCCTCAGACAGCATTTCTTCCTGCTGTTCTTCTTAGACTGTGTCCACGTCTTTACACTTGTGCTGTCAGACGGGCTCTGTGACATACACTGATGAACTGACTGTCAGACAAGACAAGAGGGAAAAAAGGTTGCGCACTTTTCAACTGTCACAGCGAGAGTGTTATGTGCAACATACATATTTTACAGTGTAAAGGAAATGGAGAGAGCCGGCCTGTAAAATTATGCAGCTTGTGCCTCCTGTGAATCTTTAGAGCTCTGTGTTACAGCTGTATTCATGCATTCAAACAGGAGGGCTCAGAGCAGCTGTGCTAGTGCATGTGTGCATTCCTTCAGATGGAACTGAGGAAGAGAAAACGGCTGCAATTGAGATGCACACAGGAAACAGACACCACAGACAGGCACACACACAAAGCAGTTTGAGAAAACAAGTATTGAAATCTAGAAAAATAAATTCACTACACAGAAATCCAGTCCAATGGTTCTCAACCTGAAAACAGAAATGTATTGGTTACAGCATGAATGGACTTGATTTCAGAACTTACTTTAACAGTACTGTTCCTGTTCCAACTACTGTGTTCCTGTTTCTGACTTTCTGACTTTTTGACTGTTCTCCAGGCATCACTGTCCTGCTCTCCATGGTTGTCTTCATGCTCCTTATTGCACAGGTCATACCTGCGTCCTCTGACACCGTGCCCTTGATCGGTAAGCAGTTACTGCACTCTACTACTACATGTCTACTACACAAAGAGCGCAGAGCTGCAAAATGTACTGTTTAGTTTTCTGGTGTATTTCGCTGCATTCAGAGACTGAATGTTCTATATCTCAGTGTCTCCTCTGTTGTCTTTAAAACAGCTCAGTACTTTGCTGTCATCTTGGTCATTGTTGCGCTCTCAGTGGCTGCAACAGTTGTGGTTTTACATTTTCATCATCATGACCCGAGAGGATGTTCAATGCCAAAATGGGTAGGTTTTATGTGATGCAACTTTCCTGTCATGTTTACCTACATTATAAAACATTATCACCCAGTTCAATTCAAATAATTTAGGCTAATATAGCTACCAGACCATCCAAAATAATTTTATTGGTAAACAAGTTTGGACTCACTTTGTAAGTGAATTAGAGCAGTTTGTTATACTTATACTTGTCCGATATTACATCTAAATGTTAAGCATCTAATCTCACAAACCTCTAATTACTCAAATTAATGAATAATTAATAATTAATTAAGTAAGTCACTCAGAGCATGGAAAACAATCCATCAAAAATGTATTTAGTTAACCAGATATAAAAGCAGCTCTGCAGAAAAAGTTGGTTACGTTTATTTTATGACATTTTTTAGCTAAAAGTTAAGCATATGCACGGTTGATGAGAGTCTTGTTTAGTAATCTGTAATCAATGTTTTGGATCGGAAAGATCCGTGTCCTCCTGCTGGACTTTTGTCCCAGATTCCTGTGCATGAAGCTTCCAGGTGAAGGTCGAAGACAGTCTCCTGGCGACAAGGCTCAACGGGGAAGTATGAGCAGCATGGAACTCAATATTCCCATTTCTACACCTGCCACGCCTGCTGACTCCAGTGGAGAGAAAAAAGGAAAATGCGAAGATGCAATGCTCCTTCTAAATGGAGGAGAGAAGGCACAAGGAAAGGAACCGGAGCTGGTCAAGATTCTGGAAGAGGTTCGTTACATCGCAAGACAGTTTTATGACCAGGACAAGGATAAATTAGTGAGCAACGACTGGAAATTTGCTGCAGCTGTCCTTGACAGGCTTTGTCTCGTGGCTTTTTCAATTGTTACATTCTTGTGCACTGTTGTAATGCTGATGTCAGCACCAAGCACTGAATAAGTCATTTCTTCATTATGATAAAGGAGTTTGTTAAAATATGGAAAAGAAAACTGTTTCCATTTATGATGTGAGAGTTGATACATGTGCATTTTGGCTAATGAAATAATGAAGAGGTTACTAAGGTGTGAAATACAAATTCCATTTAAAGAGAAAAATCCAGTTCAGTTTAGAGAAATCAAAACATCAGTTATTTGAGAGAAAAAAAGGAAATTCAAATAAGAAAGAAGTGGTTTACGTAACCAAGCATTTTATTAATCAGATAACTTGTTTACTAATAACTAATAACCTTTTTATGACATAGATTAGTGCACTAATCATCAATGTTTACTCATAAGAACTTTTTAAAAACTCTATAGTAAGGCTGAATTAATGGTATTTGTCAAGCCTGATACATGTGTACTTATGACAGTTTATCAAGTGAAGATACTCACTAGTATTCCATGTATGATATATGCCACAATATCTCCTGTTTCATTAAATCTTTTGTGCAAAATACTAAATTCAAACCAGGGCAGTGATGTTGATGCCACCACAGAACTAATGTAACCTTGTTTTTGCTTTTACCTTTTTTCTTAATAATTTTCTTATTAGGACAACACAAGGATTTTATAGGCTTTGTTTTTTAAAACTGTAACATTCAGCTAATAAACATTTATTTCTTGTCGTCTGTGTTGTCTTTGCATCACGTGTGTTTGAGTTTACTTTTCATTCCCTATTTAGCTCCTCATGACAAAATTACAAATCATAACTCACAACAACACCAGTGACTCAGTGTGTTAATACAAAAAATATTCTGATTACCTTCTTAAGAGAGACTTATTTTGGGTAATACCAGATTATTGTGAACATAAAATAAATGATGGTGATGGTGAATTTCCCTGTGCTTCACAGTTTAAACAGACACCGACATCAACACGCGTATTTACAATATATAACATTTGGGGGGGGAGGGGGGGGGGCATCTATAATTATCATACACACAAGCAAATTTGAATAACTAACAATAAAATAACCGTGAAAACAAGCCAGGAACCTTTATTCCTCAGTTGTGTTTTACAGGAACAGATTTTGTGTTGACACTCAATGTGTGCGACGTGGTTATTCGTCCGGATGGAAATTCGTTCCTGCCGAAGCTTCTCGCTGTCATTTCGTCTGACAGTTTAAAGTCATTCTTTATGAGAATGTCGGACGCTTTGCTCCAGTGGTGCTTGGATCAGTTACACCATCAGTTCGGACTGGAAGCATGTGAAGACATCATAAAGTAAGAAACGAATGAGAAAGTAAATGATTCCGACTGCGTATAGGAGGCCTTTACTGTGTCATGCTGTGATGGGGAAACGTGTTCAAAGTAAATACGTCACATACGATTATGTGTTATTTCAGTTTTAGTTCCAGACGCGTTGAAATATATTTATCCACCTCTGTTTATGCAAAGATAGATAAATACATATTTATACATATATAAGAAATAACTGATATAAGAAGTGTCTCACTCACGTCATTATATAATAACATCCAATAAAAATACACATTTACATGAATGCACATTATTAATTCATAACAAAATGACAAAAACGCATTACAGTTGTACAGCATACGTAGTTTACTGTTGTTGTTGTTGTTTCTGTGTTCAGTCTGATTATGTTTCATTGTACGAGAAAGCCGAATGACAGGACATCACAACATCAAACACACTGTCACGCACCACAATGGTGATAACAAACAAATCATTCGATATAACCCAACAGACAAAAAGTATTTAAATGCAAGAGTTTTAGTTATAGCGGTAATATTTGCCAAGACTCCTCCCACTCCTAAAGATGCGATTGTTTTTGCTCCTTTGATAGTGCGTTCAAACCACCTAAAATATTCAGCTTGATTTCTAAATCATTCTCGGCAAAAGAAGCTGCGTGCTTGAAAGCCTTCTACTAGTATACTGTAATTTTCACATCATCTAGTGAGTAAACCTGCAAACATACACAGGGTAGTTTAGCAGCAGTGATGCACACAATTACCCAGACTAGTGACCAAATGTAGCCCAATAAGGACAGCATATCCTTCTTTGTACTACAGTACTACACCAAAGTCACTGTGTTGTCATCCAGATACATTCTGTCCATCGAATCAGCGGAAGAGATCGAGGAATACTTGATAGACCTTCTGCAGGGTGCAGATGGTAAGAAAAGGCACTTCATAGACCAGCTCCTCAGCAGATGGAAGAGGACCCAAAGATCTCCAGATCCTGTGGCTATCTTTCCTCTTAAAGAATCTCTTCCTTTTGGTAAGATTAAAAAAAATCTGAGCACTTTTCATAGCTACATGCACTGATATTACTTGTGGCAATATGTCAAGTGTGAAGTTTCCTTATTTTTGTGGAGCAAGAAGAGCACTGGTTTCTATTCCTGGTTGATCTTTCTCTATGGCGTTTGCATGTTCTCACCGTGTGTGCTTTGTTAGGGGAGTAGGTTGATTGGACACTATAAATTGACGATAGGTATAAAGGTGAGTCGGTGATAGCTGGGATTGGCTTGGGTGCCCTTTCGACCCTGAAAAGGAATAAGTAGTAGATGATGGCTAAATGGATGGATAGATAGATACATACATGTTTTTTAATGTCATCTGAATTTTGATTTCATATTTACTCCTTTCTTAGATCCACAGGACCAGACTAAAGACACACAGAAGAAGTCTAAACGCAAAGGTCGTAACAGGCAGGAAGCATTGAGTGTGAACCAAACAGAACCTGAACCAGAAGTGGTCAAAACCCCCATTGATTTGATGAGAGTGAGTACACATGGTTTGGGTCTCTCTTTGAGTTCAGTGGGTCTTTCTTTGTTGGTTAATACAATAATGACACATTAAGTTCATTTACATCAAGGTGAAATCTCTGACAGCACATTAAACCACCTGACTTGTTTCAAACAATACTGTATCTACTGCTTTCATAGGCCCAAGAAAACATTAACAGTTCTTCATCATCAAAGAAAAAGAACAAATTTGTGAGTCTTTATGCCAAAGAGGGACAGGACAAGCTTGCCGTCCTTCTGCCTGGTCGACATTCCTGTGAGTGCCTTGCTCAAAAGCATACACTAATCAACAATTGTATCAGCTGTGGTCGCATTGTGTGTGAGCAAGAAGGCTCAGGACCCTGTCTCTTCTGTGGCAGCCTGGTATGAAATATTTACACTCCTTATTTCTGTGATTCTTTGGATTTTAATATGACATCATATGGCGCTTATACCTAAGGTTTTATTCTGATTAAGGTCTGCACAAAAGAGGAGCAAGAGATCCTACAGAGAGACTCGAACAAAAGCCAGAAGCTGAGAAAGAAACTCATGGGAGGTGAGAATTAAAAGACAAAAGTTAAATAAAAACCAATGCCAGAATTAGATGAATTTGGAACTGTAGCAAGATAATGAATTTTCTCTTGTTACTGAAAGACTTTGGAGAAAGAGACATCCTCCCACACCAAGAGGCTAAGATCAAGGCTGGGTTGGAGAAAGCTGTTCAACATAAAGAGAAACTGCTGGAATATGACAAAAACAGGTAAACTGTAGAAAAACACACAGTCCAGAAAAAGACTTCTGTTGAAGGATATTTTTTCCTGATTTTGTTTTCTGATTTGCAGTGTCCGGAGAACACAGGTTCTTGATGACGAGTCTGATTACTTCGCTGCGGAATCTAACCAGTGGTTGTCACCTGGTGAACGTGAAAAAATGATAAAAAAAGAAGAGGAGCTCCGAGCGATCCGCCACGCCTCTCGCAAGGACAGGAAGATTACCTTGGACTTTGCTGGTAGACAAGTGATTGATGAAGGAAACGACCTCACGGAGTATTATAACAAGTAAAATAATCACGCTGCACTCAAATGGAAGACAGATTTATGTGGTATTTTCTCAACTAAAGACTATTTTCTTTTGACTTTTGTTCGATTTACAGGCTGGATGAGTTTGCTAAGGGCAGTGACACTATGTCAAAGTCTCCAAGGCACACTGACAGACAAAGTGGAAAGCACAACATCCGGGGGCTGGTCAATCCCAACATATTGCAAGATGCACCAGAGGTAGGACGTCCTAGTTGATATTTCTCTGCATCTGCGGATGAGTTATTGGCTATTTTTATTAGAGCACATGAAATTTACCTGTACATTTTGAATCCACCCACTAAAATTAGTGGGTTAATATCAGAACAAGTGAAACCCCCAGAGGAATCATGAATCAGAAAAAGAGTTTGGTAGAAGAGAAGGGAAGTGAAGAACGAAACAGGCTGCGCCTTCAAGACAAGGAGCTGCAGGAGATTTCTGATGGAGGCTGGTGCCTCAGCATGCACCAGCCGTGGGCCTCACTGCTGGTCAAAGGCATTAAGAGGTTAGCAGTGGATGTGTGACAAATGGTGTGTTTGTTTGTTTTTCTGTCACCGCACAAAAATCAAGCCAAAACATCCTGCATATGTGTGCTGACATTCTCCACTGGAGGCATCATTTGTAACCTGTTGGCCCGCTTGGGGTCGTTCAAAATGTTCAGTATTTCCCTTGCTCAAAGACTGAGGAGAAATTGTAACAGTATAACTGTATCAAATGTGTTTTGTGTGTGTTTCAAGGGTAGAAGGACGGACTTGGTACACGTCACACAGAGGCCGTCTTTGGATCGCTGCTGCTGCTAAGAAGCCCACTCCTCAGGAAGTTGCTGAGGTGGAAGCAATGTATCAACAAATATATAAAAAAGGTTGAAGTAGTAAATCGTCAGGGTTAAAATATTGCAGTTTTTGACTGCTTGAAGCCGGTGTGAGCATGTTATTGACCGTTCTTTCACTGCGTCTTGTTTTCTGCACAGAGACCAGGTTTCCCAAAGACTACCCCACTGGCTGCTTGTTGGGATGTGTTCACATGACTGACTGCTTATCCCAGGAGCAGTTCAAAGAGCAGGTCAGTGAAGTGGTACATGTTACATTTCTTTCTAATGAACTGAAATCAGATAATAAGGTAAGACAAGTAAAATAAAACTTCTATACAATAATAGCTTTGCACTTTTATTTATTTACACACAGACTTTCTGCTGCTCAAAGCTCTACTTTACTGATGAATCCATTGTTAAGGGTAGAAGTCATTGCAATATTGAGTCCGACCAACAGAGGGCAGGCCACACCTATTATTGAACAACTACCTACCCACTATAATTTTCACATTATTCTCACTAGAGGCAGTATTCACCACAGTTGTAGCTTCATTGCTGCAGTTACTTCTCACTGTAATAACCTGTGATATGAAGAGTTCAGGCCGATGTAAAGCCATGAAGTTATTATGGCTCATAGATAAGGACGACATCACTGGTGAAAGAGTGAGAAATCCTCCTCAACCAAAGTGTAACAATGGATTCTACACCGTGTGAGTTTGCACAGCTCCATCGGCAGCACTGCTAATTTTCATAAACTGTTTATTTGAGCCTTTACGCCAACTTGCGTTAATTAATTGCAGTTTTACCGTGTAAAAAACTTCCCACTGCCGATTAAGCCATTACAAATTGAGTCAGTCTGTTCCATTTGCTGCCAGTGGAACACAGATTTAGCCTCAATTACCTTGCTGTTTTCCCTCTGTCTTTGGGAGACACTCCTCTGTCTTTGTTTCACTGAACACGTCTTATGACATTAAATACTCTGCCTTTACTAGAAGACAATTACTTGATTCATTGAGCAGTCAAATGCCAGAACATCAATCAGCACCTCCTTTATTAACAAAAATATCAAACTATCTCAATGTCCGCCCTTTTAGATGTACCAGGTTTCATCATTCTGTTCTAAGAGGTTGTTGGAGTTATGTTTTAAAATAGATCAAATCTAAAAATGTGTCCCCGTGCTTTTGACAAAGGAGCCTAACAAAGGACGATACTTTATTTTAATTTAATTTTTATTTTGAATTTGGTTGCCTTGCTCTCTGTCACATTGCCTTCTTCTGAACATATTAGTATAACAGGACCTGTAGGAGCCAGAACCTCTGCAGACTATGGCATTTGTTTCTTTCTTCCTTTAGTATGACGTCTAGAATCTGCAGCCTCGCCTGCAAGAAATGTAGACACTATAGAAATAGTTACATCTCTCAGAATAGTGCACACTAAAGCTGTGTATTTGGTGTAGTATATTATATACCATACAGTACAGACGTAGCTAATCATTGAACAGCCCCTCTGCAAAAGCCTTCTCACACAAGGCCAAACAGACATGTTCAGTGGTCTCATGTGGTGGAAAAGTGATATTATCCTTTTGTGGATGTAGAACTTGTATTTCTGTGAATCTTTGACTGCGCTTTATCATAATTCCCAATTTGGATTATGAAGCAGTTCTTATTTTCTGAAGGTTTTTTTTGTAGTTTGGACACGAATAAAACTACTTAAAAAGTATGCTGCTGCATGGTTTGAATTCCGACTACTGGGAACCATAAATCCAAGAGCTTTCCCCCCTTTCTCCCCTCTTCTTATTCTCTCTTCCACCACTCGTTCCACCCAGGGCTGTAAAATCATGTTTGCAGGCAGTGTGACTGCCCTTTCATCCTGTGAAAGGTTCTATTTGTGTGTGTGTGTGTGTGTGTGTCTAGAGCAGCCATAAATAACACCCCCCACCCTACACAAGGCCCCTCAGTGAGAAGAAAGGGAAATGTAGAAAATGGGGAAGCAACAATGAAAGAGCAACATTACCAAACAACATGTAACAGTATTGAACAGTTGGTCAGTCCATCCATAACTGCACATGTTCTAAAAAGGCAGCAGCTAATAGTTGTTTATTGTGCTGCATTTGGAGACCATTTTCTTTCTTTTCTAAGTGCAGAGATGTGTGTGTTATGCTTGTTC
This sequence comes from Cynoglossus semilaevis, assembly GCF_000523025.1. Taxonomy (NCBI): domain Eukaryota; kingdom Metazoa; phylum Chordata; class Actinopteri; order Pleuronectiformes; family Cynoglossidae; genus Cynoglossus; species Cynoglossus semilaevis. The sequence goes on along the minus strand of NW_007585111.1, from coordinate 505,373 downwards.
ATATTAGCACACAGCTGAGGTGCTGGGCTGCCTGAGTGGGTGAGGTGTAGGATTTACTGTCCTGTGCTGGCAGCTGTGGGTGGTTAGAGGGGGATGGTGAAGGACAGACAGCTATTATTCTTCACGCTCTTCTAAATCTGCCCCTGGTGATGTGTGAAATATTTAGAGAAGGCAGTAATGTGGGTAGATAAGGAAAGCATGAGGGAAACACTGTGACATTTATGCCAGAATGCCATAAATGCTGAAAACACAGAATGTCACCGATCTGTTGTGATAGCAGTCGTTCCCCTGTTGAAGTGCAGTTGGACAAATAAGCACCAGAGAAGCTTTTACTGTGTTAACAGACAGTGCAGGAAGACCACCCCAAGGCAGAACAGGAATTCCATCTGCTTTACTTGAACCAATTCATTCCCTCATTAGAAACGGACTGGTGTATTGATCCATTCTCTCCATAATCTCTCACTCCTCCCCAGCATCCTCTTTCTGCTGATAATTGGCCAGCCTTTATGATCTGTGCTCTGTCTTTCCACCCTACCCCCAAGTGCTCACTCAGCAGTGGTTTGAGAGATATGCTTGACCCGCTTGCAGCAGAGGGCAGGGGCGTGTTGGGAAGAATTCAATACATAACACATAAAAAAATGCTACCTTTGTGTTGTGAAGGAGAGGTTTGGTAAAAAAAAAAAAATAGAGAAAAATGGAGCATAGAAACCAAGTCATGCAAACACATCTGCTGTGGTATTAAATTCTGGTATTATGTGTTTTGACATACAGCAGGTAGTGTCTGTTCCTGCATGCATCGCTGAGCTGGTATTAATCCATTGTGTTAAACAGGACTGATATAAGTCTGCATGTTGAATTTAATATGAATATATAAATTAGTTAATTTAATCAAATTCTTACACTAACAAGTTATTCAGTAGTTCATTTAATCTTATTTACTATTGACCACTTGAAGTTCATATTATGACGCATCTAAATCAGTGGGTAAATGTAGCTGGTGGCTGTTACAATGTTATCTTTGCAGATATATTGATTTATAAAGCGCCTGCTAACTGGTGGAACAGAACTGTTTCCCTACTGCAGTTCAGTGTCTCGTTGCCCTTATGGTTTGATTATTTAAGAAGGTCAATGATGTCAACAGTTTGGAGGAATTTTAACATCAGGCACTAAGGCAGGGGCAGTTCTTATTATAAGACTTGTTATTTTACGATACGAGCAGTTAAATAAAGACCTGAAGACACCTCTTCTCATTAGAGGCACAGTGGTTAGATGGGGAGTTTACACTACACCACTGAAACAGTGCTCCTCAATGACTATGTTCATCAGACAGACACCAAACAGTGTTTTCAATAGAAATACAATGTTGATGTTAAAGCTCTGTCCGCTTTCTGCTCAGTTGGCTGTGGAAACTATTCATAAAAATGTTACTTATGTCCTCAATGTGACATCCTCCCCTTTTTCCACAGTTGTGCCACATATATATAAATAAAAGTACCGCAACATATAATTGATATATCATGGATGTACGGTTTATATGAGTAAACATATTTAACATTTGAATGTAGGTAGGTTACTTTAGCCTGGTCAGGTAGCTCCTAAGCTAAAAAATTTGGACACCCTTGATTTATTGAACACTATTGGTACTTGGTATCAGCAAACAATACAATACAAGTATTTTGATTTGTGATGAATCAAAGTACTTGTATTGTTTTGGTAAAAAAAGTATAGTAAGTCCTTGCTTAGATATTTTTTTTAGATGTTCATCAGTCTCAGCTCACAGAGAAGTTGACATTGATCAAGCATCAGCATGTGACTACACACAGAGAGAGTGCATTACATCATCAACTGATTCCCAAGGTGAAAAAATTGACTCAGTCTTCCTTCAAAATGAGATGTAATTTTCTTTCTTTACTCAGCAGACCACACAACTAGGTGTGAACACAAGTCTGATCTATACTGGAGAGTCATAAGCCAGTCTAAGCCAATGGTTGTTTAGTGTTGTATTGATTTCATATGAAATGGCTGTAAAGACAACAGTGGCTCAGTGTTGCTGTGTATGTGTTCTCATCATACACTCTCCAATCCAAAAAGAAAACGCAATGATTTTCTGATGATGCAATGTTCACATAAATGAATTAGAGTGTGACAGTTTCCTCGCTGGCCAAGGTTTTGCAGCAGTATGTCACCTGTGCTAACTCATGTTTCACAGATAAGCCGGTTTTATTAACCTGGGGTCTTTTGTGGGCTGCCATTTACAGCAGGTCCCCTGGCACGTATGTATGACTGATATGAACATATTCCAGACGTGCTTTGTACTGGATGGATTTATCTAGCAGTTTCCCTGGTGCGGTCTCAGGTTCCACATTCATCACTGGTCATTTAGTGACAGTCTGCTGATCAGAACCTCCCTGTAGTTTTATTACAAGATCAACTCACACCAAAATGGCAGTGGTAACAAAAGACTTGCTGACATGTCATAATAGAAAAAGCACATGTATAAATAAATATTGAGTGATGGTTGAATTCCATTCTGCTACTTTAGTTTCAGGATCCTGTCATCATGCTCGCTGGCTCCCTGTCACAATGTCACGGCTTATTGGAATACTAGCGTAAAGCAGCTCAGTGTTATTAGTCACACCATGTGTTCCTGTTATGACAAGGGAGAGACTTGTCTGTGAAAAGCCATATTAAGGCTGAAGGAACAACAGACTATCTTGGTTGATTTTACTTTTTTTTTTCCTGATTTGCTCAAATAAAAAACAGGAATGCATTTCAAATGTACAGTTTTTGAACACATCTTGCATTGTCTGCATTATATGCATTCAAATATGGAATAATGGTCATACATGTACAGCTTTGTTATTGGTATTTGTGTTCCTGCAATACACTATACAGAAAAAAGTTTTTTGTTGTCAAATTTAAAACATTAATCATGATCAATCATGATTAATTGTGATTAATCAATTAAGCATTTTTTTATAGTTTGACAGCGCTAATTAAAATATAACCTGCAGTTATAAGTGAGTTTGCTACCCTCTGCATTTTCTACTTTTATTTTTTTCTTTAAGGTTAATGTAAGTAATAGTTTAAAAAGCCCAGTGTATTAGAGTACTGCAACAAAACACATGCAGAGTTGCCTCTAGTACACAGACAAAAAGTGATGAGGGGAGACCACTAAATGTCCAGAGTATTTAATTATGTATCTAAACCTTTTTCTGTTAAGATTTTTATGGCATGTTATAGACACAGTTTTGGAGGCTGGCTTGGAGACTTGAGTAAAACAATAACTTTATATGAAATAGGGTTCAAAACATCCTTTTGTAACACCTTCTGCGGTGATAGGTAGGTGTTATGTTAGTAAACAGTAAACATGATTTGTTGCATACTTTACATTAATACCAGACTGCTTAGTTGTTGTTGTTGTTGTTTTTGTTGTAAGGTAACACCTAGATTTAAACTGCACATTAAGGTGCTGGAGATGTGTAACTACTGCAGGCCAGAATACAGAAAGCATTCTGTTTTACATCACATAGCTGCAAGCTGAGCCACTTATCTGTTAAAGGAAGGGCTGGTTTCTGTGGAATTCCATTTTGTGTAAGCTCTCGCTCTGACCTCCAGAGAGGAGCTCCTGTGCTTGTTAGGCCGAATGGAAGCTCAAATTGATGCCTGCTTTTCCATGTGTGGTAATGCGATATTTATATGCTGAAAGTCTTCCTGCCAGCATGCCACACACACACACACACTCACTCACACACACGCACTCACACACACACACATTCTTCCTTTCTCTTCTCTCTCTCAGGATATGTTGGATGCATTCCAAGAGAAGGGAAGTCATGCAATGCTATTTTTTCACCCTCTCTCCTGGCCACATAGTGTGAATCCTTAGCAAAGCTGCCCACATCCCCACCCCTCCGTCTCAATCATTTCACCTCCTCCTATTCTCTCCAGCAGTGTGTTTTACAGGTCAGAGCTGTGGAGTTGTTTGACAGAACGGACAATTTAGTTTTTGTCCAGTGAACAGTCTTGTTAGCTTACATGGAGTAGCTTGTTTTCCTCTGCATTGCTCTCGGTCTTTTTCTTTCCACAGTGCCGTCACACGGTAACCCACACACACACACAGACACACACATTCCTCCCCTTCCTCTCTTTTCCTTGCTGGGCAGTTTGCCATGACAGAGAGGTCAGACATCATGTGATTCTGTGGTGGTGTGTAAAATCCATTCAGCACTACGGTCCCCAGGCACTGGATGACAACCAACCAAACCTCAGTCAGTCACAGGTTTCAGCAGCATGAAAAATACATACTCTAGAACCATCTGCCAGACTTGAAATGGCCTGCTGCACTCTTAAGAGTTTCACTGCTGTCCTCAGATTACTTCATTGAATGACACACACTTTCTGCCACTGGGAAAACTGACAGTGAAGCTGCCTTTATTATCTTCTCTTCACTGCTCCATTCTGTTCAGCTCATTTAACAGGGCTTGTCTCTACTCTGGAACATGTAACAATGATAAAGGCAATAGGAAATGGCTTTAATGACATCTTCCTTCAATGGCCTCTTCAGCTTCATTTCTAAAAGTTTGAACAATAACTGTTTTTTTTATTATTATTATTTTACTCTCTTCTGGTCTGGGAGAAATATTCCAAAGTCATTATGATGTCATTACTTCAGAACACCCCCACAGCACATAAGTGAAACCTTGCAGGGCACTCATGACATTACTATTGAGTACTATTGACTGGAACAGGAACAACAAGACATAAAACCTTCTAAGATTATCAATTAATCTAATATAAAAGCTCGGGTCTCAGTGATGCTTCATTTAAGGTAGATAAATAAACAAGCTTTAGGTTTGCAATTATCAAATAATATGTGAGAAATACTTTGGGGCAGAAGGAACACAAAATGTTTCTGCACTATATGTATCTTCATGTCTTTGTTAGTAGATGTGCTTTTAGCCCTTCAGTCATTCTCCTCAATGTAATCTGGTTTGAATGACTTCTGATAAGAGACATTATTACTTATTAATCTCTTTGTATCAAGTGTTTTTGTTTGAACAGTCCATCATTATGGTTCTGTGGAAATCTTTAGCTCACAGTGCATAAGTCAACCGGAGATTTTTTCCACGTTATGCAACATTGTTTCTGGTTCTGGGTTTATGTTTTCTTTACAATAAATTTCCTAGCACTGCTCAACAGAGCATATATAAAACAAGACCTCTTTAAAATTTAATGTTGTGATCTATTTGGAGCTCTGCCACAGGGACACTCTAAGCATAGAATCAATATGTTTGGCATTTATCTCCCATCTACACATCTGGTGTTTGTTGATGTCCCAAAATGGTTCCTCGTGAGGCCAGGGTCTGTGCCAGTTTTCCCTCTCTTCTCTTGGAATGAGGAAACAAATGAAGGTTGTGCAGTATCAGTTAGTGTTTTACACTAAAGCAGTGGGAGCCATGATTCCCCGCTACGATTATATCAGGAACAAGAAAAAGGTCCTTAATGTAATCACTTTTTCCTTGTTCTGTTCTCGTCTAGAATTGAGAAGCCCACATTACCTCAGCCATTATGTGGAGCTGATTCTGGGTTGTATCTATGCCAACATTCCCCAGGCAAGCCTCTGCAATTGCTTTGTGTCATACATGCCTGTGTTTGTTCATTTGAGAGGAGATCTTTATCCAGCCAAGCCCCAGCATAGCCGCAGCATAACAACAAGCATGTCGCCTAAAGAGGATGAGCCAGTTAGACGGAGAGCAAGAGTCTCTGCCTCTGCAGGGTCAGAGATTACAAACTCAATTGTATTCTGCTGGTGACATGTGGGCTCAGCAACTTCCTGTTTAGTGACATTAAAGAGGAGGGAAATGGAAGGAAAGGGGGAGAGGCAGAGGAGAGAGTCCGAGCCTCCAGTGCCATTAATCTTCATCCCTCTGTGTTCAGCAAACTAAAACGTCTTCTCGCTTCCTAGTGCTTTTAGATCCAGTGGTTTTCTCTGAAACAGGAAAATTACATTTAAAACATGTCACAGAGTATTACATGTGCATGACATTTGACCTGAAAAGTCCTTAAAATGACACGTAAAGAAAGAAATTGTGTAAAACTTGCTCTGATATGCAGGAAATACAGTGTAACGAGACAGAATGTCATATAAGTGTACGTTCACCAGTGCACCCAGCTGTGGACTGTAACAAAAAACAAATGCTTTCTGACATTTCCTAGAATTTTAATGCACCAGCAAATGAACAAAGACAGATATAAGTGCTGTGGTTCAAATACATCCACCCCCCGAAGCTTAAAGCACCATTTCTTTGGCTGTGTTTCAACTTTCTGCAGTGGATTTTTTTCAAATCTCTCCATGGATGTGTTTCCTGTTAATTTCTTTTATACACATACGTCTGCATGAATATTACATGACTGCCAGCCCCAACCCAAGAGTCTTGTTGCTGCCTTTGCTTTGTGCTTGTGGTCCACTGAAGATCATAAAGTACCATCAAATGTCTTTTAAAGACATTCTAATTCCTGATGATCACTGATCAGTTCACAAACATTAAAAGATGCTGCTCTGTAATCTAGCACTGCACCACATTTATGTTTAATTATTTTTGTGATTAAAAAAAACAAATCAAACACAATCTTCTTGCTATATGGTTCATGATATGATACGCTGATGCCTCTTTTGAGCATGTTTAAAAAAACACTAAAGAAAATCCAGCAACAGGTTTTTCTACCTGGTCACAATGGTTTAAATGTTATCTTTATCAGGAAACAGGCTGTAAAATATGAGAGATATTTCCTTTTCTACTTTCCATTTGAAATCAAAGACTGTTTGAATGAATATCATGTAAAACTACCAAATTAGAGTTAGAATCATCACACATGAAGTGATGCTTTAAAATGTTGTTTTTTGCTATCACTCCTTTGCGATTTAGCATGTATCTTACCTTTAAAGCACACACTATAGTGTTTTGTCATCAAATAGTACCTGGAATAAAAAGAAACTACCAGGTACTCTCCTTTACCCCACTCTCTTTAACAGTTCACTCTTCTCCCTCTGAGTTTTTTAAAGCATAGCCCCTGTAAGCTGTACCACTAACCCTGGGACTTAGAGAAACCTAACACTGTGCTTTGACGAGAGCCACTGGACAGCCTTCCCTTCTGTGTTCCTCTCACAAACCCTGCTCACTGCCAGCCTCAGAGTGAAGCAGGGAAGAGGCAGTTATTCCCATGGAGGCTGAGTGAACACAGATGGCAGAGCTGCACCCGGAGCGTCACAAAATCAAAGCAAACATCCACCTCAAAAGACACGCATGTTCATAAACTCCCCAGTCCTTCCCAATTTCTACATTATGAAATCAAATGCTGACTGTGAAGTGGTTTGTTAGCTCTCTTAGAATACAAGCCGCTTTGCTGGCAGCACCTGTGTGAAGCCGATCTGACTCTGTGGCAGCGGTAAAGTAAGATTGTGGTGGAAAATGAGACGTTTTAATGCCTTAGATTCCCTGGGTGTTCTTTGATCTTGACGTTTGAAAGCAGGCTTAGTAATTGTCTCCAGGGGTGTTTGTGTGTGAGTGTGTGACTGAGAATGTGTGTGTGAGAAAGGGAGCATGTTGTAAGTGTTTCCTGTGTGATTTTTATAGAGAAGCACTTACTTTTTACTGATACCGTTTCTAAAATAAAGTAAAATGCACTTTTTTTTCTAAATCTTATATTGTATAGATTATACAATTATATGATTATACGATATTTGACAGCTTTGATAGAATTCGTCAGATGTTTTATTAATGCTATTTTCATTACATTTTTGTGTCATTTCTTTTTTACTTTTTTGTGAGCTGCACTCATCAAACAGAAGCTTAACTGTGGGTATTAGAGCGAATCATTTGCCTTGGAAAGTTCCAGCAGTTAACTTGTTGAGTCTAAAGAGCTTTGACTGCAGCAGGGCAGTTTGGTTTGCTTCTTGCCCGAGGGCCACCGCAGGAGGTGAAGTCATAAACATGGCTGGGAAAGTGGAGTTGGGTTAAGAGAGGAAGTCTGTGTGGATGTCGCTGCGAAAACACATGACTTCACTCCACCTGTCAGCACTGGTGGGCATTCAGAGGGTAATGCATGACTTGTTCTTAATGTACAAACATTATTATTTTCTTCCACGCCTATAGTGTAGTGGAGGGACGGGGAATAGAAACCTTACTATTCCTCAATCTTCAGGTAAAAGTCACTGCAGGAAATCAGAAATGAAAACAGCTTGAAGTCATTCACCTTCAGTAATGAACCTTTTTCTAGTCATTTTAATCATTTCATCCAAAACACAGAGCTTTGTTTTTTATTAGTGCAAAATAGGTATGTTTTTCAGAGATCGGTGATTTTCTTTTTTTTATAATGAGAGACTTGGTAGTTATTGGAGAATCCTGCCCCTGGTGCTAGGTCTCTATAATGAGACATGTCTGTGGTTTGAGCAGGATATTAATAATGTAAAAAAATTCAGAAGCCAGTGTTGCATACCCCTAGATAATTAATGTTCAGCCTCCAACTTGACACCGGTTGATTCAGTAGGCAAAGTAGTTTAATAAATTTTTTAACAACCCTGTGCAATGCTGTGTGTTGAAGCTGAAAGGGATAAGGTACGCTGAAAAATACATGGACAAATTCAGTCACTAGCTCAAGGACCAGTAAGATTTCAAACCTATGTCTAAACAAATGGGCTCAGAGAAAGGGATCAGTCTGTGTCCTGTTTATGTTGTAGGAGCAGTAATACTTAGCAGTGGATTTCTGTTTAAAATGACTTGCACCTTCAACTCCTGCAAAAAATAAAACATATCATTCTCATTAACAGAAGGCTGTTTCAATCCAGAAGAAAACTAATATTTCTGTATTCAACAGGCAGTCTTCATGTTACACAAAATACTACTAAAATGAAAAAAACATAAAAATAAGATTAATAAAATAAAACTTTATATGAATGGAGTATCAGGCTCAATATACATAGATGCTCCATACTCATATTCATTCTTATCTGGTGGTAATTTAACTGGGGTATAGCTCAGTGGTAGAGCATTTAACCGCAGATCAAGAAGTTCAAATCCAGCTGCCTCCTGGGTAATTTCTGTGGTGGCTTAATGGTTAAGGAAGCAGACTTGAGTCCGGGAGGTTTCAGGTGCAAGTCCACCAGCTGCCAAGTTACCACTGAGGTGCTCTGAGCAAGGCACCGTCCCCACACACTGCTCCCCGGGCAGATTAAAGCTGCCCACTGTTCACTTTGGTGATGGGTTAAAAGCAGAGGTCACATTTGGTTGTGTGCTGTGTCAAATAATTCACTTTCAATCATCATTTGTGATAATAATGTTAACCTCTGTTGTTGGCCATTCTGCTGTTCCAACACAAATGGCGTCCTCTCTCACAGTCTGGTTCTTTTGATGGACTCTCCTGGGTGTTTGCGATGTCATTTGGCTCTTGATGAAACTCAACACTTCCTGCAAATGTTTGACAGGAAATGTGACGTGAAGAAAAAAAAGTTTATTTCTCCCCATCTTTTGGGAGGTTTTAAATGTGCACCGGATGGAGGAGTAGGTTTGTGTTAACAGGAAACAGCAGATGGAAGTGAATCAGAGAGAGGGAGGACTTCTGATAAAAGATGACAATAATTAAAATCCAAGCGGTTGTTTACATATGGCCTGTAGCCTCACATAAAAGCCCCTTTCAGTGGTGGGGTAATGTTTACTGTTAGTTGACCTTAAACTAATTATCTGCAAACGTATGACAATAAAATAACAAAAGACTGAGTAAAACGGCATAACCTGTTTTCAGTTAATCACGCCATGAGCTGAAAACTAATTTCCAGAGCAGAACTGCTGTTTGAGCTGGAATAGTAGGAAAGTAGAAAATTATATATAGTAGAAGTACAATTATATATATAAATGTCTATATGTATATATACATATGTATACAATATGTTTATATACATATATATACAATATGAACAACATAAATATATTTTCCTATATAGATTAGGCAGCAAATAAAATTTCAAATAAATTGCATATGCATGAATACACCAGTAATATTACACTTTGTAAGTACTGCATAATAGAGTTCACACTCAAGGTTGCGTTACATTACTGTAATATTGTCACTTGATAATATATAATTGTCTTTTTATCATTGTATATAACTACAGGGCCGGCATTGTGGATTTAAAATATGGTTTGTCACGCAAGGAAGTTTATCTACATGTCATCGTGCTCTTGGTTTTTCATGTCTGTGAATGTCACGGGGTTGGGTGATCAGGATCAAGCCTGTTCTTTAAACACGGTGATGGATTCAAGAGCATTTGGTGTTGCATACATTTCCTAACAACACCCTTTCACCTCCCACATATAGCTCAGAGAAAACCCATCTGTTTCTCAATTCCCAGAGTGAAACCAGCCTTGACCGAACCGGTGAAGCAGTATTTCAGAAGTGTCCTCTGTGAGAAGACATGGTTAGCTTTGTATGTCAAAAACCTCTGCCTCCCTCACCTCAGACTCTTATTATCCCTCTTTCTTACTGGATCATATTCCTCATTTTCACTCTCTGGTTCTACCTCTCTCGTCCTGCTCCTGTCGTGCTAGGCCTCCCCTCCTCCCTTTTCCACCCTCCTCATTTTTAAAAGCCACATGCTCCCAGCCCGTCTGGCTCAGTTGCACCCTGCCAATGAAAGGCTTTTTATTGGGCTGAGATTGAGTGCAGCCAAGCAGGGCCTGGCCAGGACTGGGGGCCAGGCTCGCTCTACCTCAAGCTTACTGCCATCCCCCACCCTCCCCAAATGCACAGCCTTCTCCACATGCCTGTTCTGGTCTGGCCCTGTTACCCAGAAGGAGATTACTTGTCTCTGCTGTCCTTAATTGCCGACAGCAGCTGAATAGAGCCAGAAAGAGAGACATTGTAGAGAGAGGAGAAGAGAACAGTGTTGGCTTGTTGAATCGTCACTTGACAAGCATGGATTCAAAGGTTTTGTCTTCCTTCTGGCAAAAATCCTGACTCTCTATTAGGTGGTTTTATTAAGATGGATATTGTTTTCATCAAACACTGTTTTGGTAGTTGTGGTACTAATAATGACCACTGCAGCAGAGAGCAGATGAGCTGTGTCAGGGATCCTGATGAAATGCTAATAAGAAGAAAGAATCTCAGCACATGATACTTTATTATTAGAATGTGTGGTATGAGACACATGGACACTGCGTCCTCCTCCTGCCCTCTGAGTCACTTTGTTATAGCCACCTTCTTCCTTCTCAGCATCCATTTTCCATTTTTAAATTAACTTGTGAATTCCACATTATGACATCTGGTTATTTTTTAATCCCCTTGGCTTGATTCCATAATATTTAACAGTGGGCAATATATTGAGTTAGCAGTCAGTGAAGAAGCCGGGAGGCTGTGTGAAATACCTTGAATTCTGTCCTTTATAATTTTATCTACTTGTTAAAATACTCTGCATTCAGTCTGAGGAAATGGACAGGTCTAAAGGTTTCTGAATACAGATCAAGGTAACTGTAAATGTTAATGTAAAGTCTTTAGGGAACAACACAACTTGATCAAGTTGCTAGCTTGTGTCTAAAAGGTCTATGTGCTGTTTACAGTTTAAATGCTACAGTCGTGTTATGTTGTTGTTATGCTAGAAAAGGGGTAGTTGACTCAAACTGTGTCGTTGCAGTTGCTTTAAATAAATTTACACCCTCAGATCTTTCCCATATAAAACACTTTGGTTGCACTATCCAGAATCCCTTGAGGCAGTCATGTTGACCTACTATTCTGAGAACATACTAATGACTTTGGATCACTCTCAGCTGATTGAGATTGAGAGTCATTTTTCACATTTATATTGTTGGCAATTTCTTGATTATAGTACCTGTCGTGTTTTTTCAGTAATTGCATTTGTAACTTGAGTCCAAGCATTAGATTCTTGATTCCTGATGAATATGTAGCTCTGAAGCAAATGCTTCCTGTCACAACCGCAATGTTTCATGCCCTTTAGAGGACCATAGGATGGAAACAATTATGTGGGTGAGGTACTGAGGCGAAGCAGCACATTCAACAGCTTTAAATGCTAATTAACTAATGGAGGATGAAAGAGTGAGCAACCATGGGGTCTCACATGAGCACAGCAAAGCTTTGTCTGCAGAAGTGCTTACTATTTCTGATTCTGGAAGGACCACCACCATTTTGTTTTGTTTTTGTACAGTACCACAGACAGTACAGCCATCTTGTGTAACATGATACTTTTTTTCAATTTACTTTGCACAAACGGATTCAACTATCCATTGCAAACATTATGTGTGCTGTATCTCTCACCTCAAACAATCAAAGTGTTAATGTTGCAAATTGCTTTTAGAGCAAGGAGGTCATTTTTAACATTTTGATCTTTAGTATGTTGCCATTGTTTTAAGGCAAGAATTTGGGGAACAACAATTTAGCAACATCTGGTGAAAAAGTGTGAAAACATGGTGATCCAGCATGTCTAAATCAGCTCGTCAATAGATTTTCCATGACTAATGGGTTTTTAAACTCACAGAGTTCAAATCACCTACCATGTCTAAAATGAAAATCATTCAATAAAAAGTCTGTGGGATATTTAAGTATTGCTTAAAAGAAACAGGTAAATAAAATCTTCTCTTTTAAAGACATATCTTTCTCTAATATTATTGGCGGGTGATATTTAGAAACACTCTACAAACCACTTTGATCATCATCTAAAAACCTTTGTGGACCAGTATAAATCAATTTAAAAGATAAGCTTTGTTGGATTTCATCCTTAACAAGTTACAAAAAAGTCAAACCTGCCAAAAAAAGTATTTTTTTCTGTTATTGTTTAAACGATGCCAAAGGGCTCAACAATCAATTCGCAGCAGCTGAAACCATGTTTGGCTCATTATCAAATCACTGTGGGGATAATTTGCAACAGTAGTGATGTATTTATCAGAAAATATTTGTCTCACCGAAACAAACAGCTATCCATTAAGCATAGACCTTCATTTGCTAGTTAGTCCAATCCTTACTGAAAGTCACAGAGGACGTTAGCAATAGCATTAGCCCTAACAGCAGCCTGTCTACTTTGTTTGTACTTATTTAAAAGCTTTAAAACCTTCCTGCCACTAAATGATAATTGGTCAAACAAGCAGAGGTGAGACTTTTTGCTCTGTAGATGGCCTTTTTTTATAGGACTTTTTCGTTTATGATGACTTTTGCATTCTCTGTTGTGCAATGGTACGTCAGCCTTTTCAGAAAGGGTAGTGAGAAAACACAAGTGATTCAGTTAAAGTCATTGCACTACTGGGTGTAATTTAGCATCTAAAGCTAATACCTCTAAGAGTGTGAAATCTGTCTGCTTGTAGGTGTTACATTCACCATGACATGGCCTCTCATCTGAAATAAACATCCCTATCATTTTTGCCACAGCTAGTCTGGGAAGCACATTCACATAAAGGCCGATTTCCCCCTTTAAGAGACAAATTTGTCACAACCTTCAGTGCTCCTCTGAGTGTTATAGGAAACCTGAATTAGAGAGTTGAAGCGAGGGAGAGTGTGTGAGAGAGAGAGAGAGGGGAAAAAGCATGCTGTCGTAAAAAGAGCTGCGTCCTGGCTGGCTAGATGCAATCATGGGCACTATCTGATATTGCTGAAGGAAATTGGATGAGCTGAGAGCCGTTGGCTGCCAGTGATGGAAGAGATGACTCCTTTGTCACTGTGTCAGTCAATTCCCTTTGCTCACCTGAGAGGCCAATCAATAACACAGCAGGAGAGAGACTTTCTCCTGTCTCCCAGTGTCCATGTGCTGTAGGCTGCTGTCAATTATGTGCCGTACAAACACCTCCTTCATAGGAATGTAGAACGGCATCATTAACTGTAGCTTGTGCATCAATATGCCACAGGATTTGTTTTAATGGGGCCAATTTTCTATCACATTTTGCATGAGTCACTATGTCTAATTATCAGAATAAATGTCAGCTCAAGGAAAATTAAATTACCTAGAGATACTAGATGAAGCAGATACAGTATATATACGGAATGGCATCAGAGTAAAAATATTTTGTAATGTTATGGTTTGTAAAAAAAGAAACACTTCATATGAGCAGTTTTTACATAGTATTTTTGCCAAATGTTAAACTGGTGTTCTATTCAGAAAGAGTCAGAACTTTCCCTGTATTTTTGGACACTGTTGTGTTGTTATCTTTTTCTACCTTACACAGTTTGACCTGAGAACATTTGGGAGATAAGATGGGAAAACTGTGTTATCACTGCACACTTTTCACAATCTAACACATTTGTAAGAAGTAGATAAAAAACAATCATACAAGATGCTACACCTACAACATTTACACAAGAGATAAAGTAGTGTGTAACATCTACTGAGTAAAGTCAGCACAGAGGACTTCTTAAACCGAGGACATAATGACGTCATATTGAGAAAGTCTTGTTCCAGCATTCCAACGTACAGCGTGAAACTCTGCCAATTAGTTCTCTAGTTAACTGGTTGGCAAATTTCAAAGTGGAGTGGATGATTACATCATCACGAGGCGCTATACGTGGTAGACAGCCTTGTTTACATTGGCCGGGTGTATGTGCGGCTCACAAGCATAAGTCAGACTCTTCTAATGTTTTAATGTCCTAGCTTATGATGTTACCACTGTGTTAGCTTATCTGAATGACAGACATACAGTTTGAGTTCTGACTTATGGTGAAAATCAAGTTACATCGCACTCTGATCCTGAGGCTTCTAGGAGAAGAACAAGTGCAATAATACATTTGTTTTAGGAGTTTGTGGTCGTTCCCTTATAAAATATTGCATCCCTTGACAGAAAAAGTTTGAGCAGTTTGAGCTGGCTACCAGGTAATGGTAATGTTTAGATAGATGATATTTTCAAAGCAAAGTGCCAGTCGTTCTGTGACACTGTTCACCTCCAAATACTTTTTTTGGGGAAAATACAAAAAAAAAACCCAAATATATTCTTCCATGTTTAAACCAAACATCATTACTTCATGCACCACACATGGACACCTAAACGGTTTCCTCAAATAGTGTAAAAATTATTCGACAACACAAACACTTAAAATGTGTTAGCTACAATAGTAATTCTTCTCCCAGTAACTGAACGAGGATGGATTATTGTATGTGTCTGAATTTGGGTCTCACCGTAAAAAAAAAAAAAAGAAGAATTACATTTTTCCTGGTAGAAAAAACTATAAATGCTTTCATTAACAGTTGCATCATTAGTTTTTCAATTACACTGTCACACATGGAGGATTTCATGAATCATCTTTTTATATACGTGTGTGTATATATATATATATACATTTTTTTTACAAAATTCAGAGGGTGTCTTATGTTAATAACTGAAACGTGTTAAGACACGTCTCTCAGGCGTCTTCAACAGCTTTGACAGGTTTTTATCATTATATTTTTCTCAATCTGTTCCACTTTTTCTTTGATCCGTTTTTCAGTATTTGATGCATTTAAATAATAATGAACAAGAAAATCTTTAACAAAACATGAATGGACACCTGTTAGAATTTTTGAAGCATGGCAACATCTTCTTTCCTTTTCCCAAAACTGGTGGAAAGGAACTTAATTGCAGTCTGTGGACAAAAAAGCAGATTGTGACCTAGTGACAAAGACATCTTCCAGGTTTCTACAAAGAAGAGATTATTAGTGGAATTCTGTGTGTCTATTTCACTTCCCCTGGTTTATATAAAACAGATGTCCTGGCTGGAACAGTTCAGCTGTGACAGGACACTGGCTGTCTGACTTTTTAACATTTTTTTTTTACATCTTTAATATGAGCCCTGCTGAAACTGTCTTTTCTTTTTCGATTGTCTCTCTAATCCAGTTTCCTGGTACCTGCGAGGAGTCCTCCTCCCCATTTGTCTTCATCTGCACCAACCCCCAGGAGCTCCTGGTGAAATTCCCAATGAAAGGGAAGCACAAGATCTGTAAGTCCTACTTCTTTCATGTCTGTAAAAGTGTATGAAATTAGTCCCAGTTGACACAGGGTTTCATATTTTTGTCTTCCTGGTGTAGAAAAGACTTTTAATAACATATACTGTTGCTGATGACTTTATATACAGTATGAGACTGAAACAGGATTACCTGGACTGTGTAAGCAATATACCGTATACATGTACAGATCCTCTCTGAGAGCTATCTGTAACGATGGAATTTTTCTGTCAGGTTGCCTGGGGGCCATGCCGGGCCTGGATGTGCTATGTTGTTGCTGTATTATTTGATTTATAATAGAAGTCAAACACGTTTTCCCTCGGCTACGATTGCTGCTGCAGCAAAATGTTGTACCTGCAAGCCCTTCTGTTAATATTTCAAAACCCCGGGAAGATTGGAGAGGATTGTTAATGCAGCTGTGCCTCCATCACATCTTTCCAGATCGGCAGGGAATGAGAGGCTGAACAGAAAACCTGAACAAGTGTCTTTTAATATCCCTGAAATGGAGACCAGATACTTGTGAATCTGAAAGTGATGGCAAGATTAAAACGTTCATCACATACAAAAAACAGACAAACACTGATATCATAGCGTAGCTTCAGGTTTTTGGTTGTATCTAAGTGTTTAGCCATTTGACTGTCATAAGAATTTTTAATAAAAGGCTGAAGTTGATGAGAAGTGCTGACACAATGCTGTGGGGTCTGCTGCAGTAAGCACTGATTGAGAGGGAGAAGTGTGTCTACATAATTTAAACTGTGAGTGGCTTGTGGTTCCTTGAGTCAGCAGCTTATTTTTGAGTCGTTGTACCTGTCTGTGGAGAACTGCCCAGGAATTTATGTAATCACAGATGCTGCATTATCCTTCTCCTCTTACATTTCCCAAATGTGCAGTAGTGGGACTGTGAAATCACCTCATACGTTACAGGACGTTTGTCCTGTAGGGTCTTTGTTGTGAGGACATAACATTTCTACAAATCATTAAAAAAAACTGCCTGCAGTGAAAAGGTCGACAAGGTCAACTATTACGACCTACTAACATTCTACATCTTCTCTAGCAACAGCACAGTGTTGCAGTATTTCTACCATTTACTACTTATCTCAGTTATTCTACCTTCAAGCACAAATGTGTAATTTAATACCACTGTTGTCCCTGTTAGCCGTTAACCCCCAGCTTTAGATCATAATCAAATCAAAACAGTATATATGTACAAAGATATATGATATAATTGAATTTTAAAACCCTGAAAATACTATTTAAAATCAAAGCAAACACTAAAATATAAATTAAAGTAAAAATGCATGTTCAAATGATGGAATCTTCAAAACTAGTTATTGTTTTTTGTGATTTTCTGGACTGAAAGAACATTTGACTGGGCCTTGATTTATTTTTTTTTTCCCTTAGACGGGCTAAAGAAACAGGTTGTGACCTGATGCCGTTACAAGCAGACTTAAATGTAGGATGTGTAGAACACTAGCTTTATAAATAAAGATTTGATCAATTTGTGCTAAACCATATTGACGTACTCTTGTGTTAAGGACTGAGACTCTTTCTCTTCAGGCAGTTTTTTTCCACCATCTCTCATTATTTTTCATTCTCATTCAGTTGAATTGCCTCTGCGTGTCATAGGTCAGAGCTTTGTCACTGATCTTAGTCAGCTGTCCCAGCTGCTTGTCTTTGTCATCGGCCATCCTCTCATGACTCCTCAACAAAGGACACAGTTTCCTTTCTCCAGGTTAATGTCGTGTTATATTTGTGCTTGTACATCATGATGTTTTAAATCTGTTCTGTAGGCTTGTGTGTATATATTAGTGGAGGGACATCTTCATCCTATAATCCTAAATGTTTTTCCCACGCCTGCTTTCTCTGTCTTCAATACATGTATTTGGTTTATATTGTCCAACTGTTTGTGCGTGGTGCCCATAACTCAGTGTTAAGATAGAAATGGAGGCTGAAACATTAATTTGATTCAATTTATTTATACACACACACACGTATATATCAGTAGTAAGTATTTCTTACTATATTTATACATAACATTTCTCACTTTTCACCTCATTTTGGATCATTGGCAGAGCAGTGTTTCCACTACATTTATTTTCTGTGATGTGGTGCCACAGTAACATCATCTCTGCTACAATTTTACACCTCAAGGTTCATCTCAAAGATAGTCTTTAGGTGAACATGTAAAAAGAAAGAGAGAGAGAGAGAGAGAGCAGCATTCAGTGCATATAAGAAGTGAAAAATGTTAACCCTGCTAAAATGCCAGGTTTTAGAGGTAAGATTGGGAAAACTTTTGGCAGAAATAGGTCGGCAGATATTGCAAAGCTTTGTTCTGCCAAGCTGATGGACTCCATTCCAAGAAGAGTGAATGCTGTCATGAATTCAGAAGGAGCTTCAACCACATACCTTTTTATTTTCATATCAATTGTGGAGGTGGTAGTAGACATTAAAGGTGAGAACTGAGTTGATGTTTTTGTGTAGTAGTTTTTGCATCCCACCAGCATTTTAGCTTTCTTGTCAAAATGCAGGTGAGATGCTATCCTAGCTTTATATCAGCTTAGTTCGATAAAGGTCAATAGAGCAAACGCATCAAGTACTAAGGTCTTTTTAAAGGCTTTACATGTAATGTTGTTATCCAGTTATCCAGGTCACTGTACTGTGAGCGTTGTCGAAAATGGCAACTGCACTGGCTGCCTATGTAATAATTTCCCTCTTGGCTTTGTAGATAATATAATATAGTAGATACAACCTCAGGATAATCAGTCATTATCATGTGGAGGAGTCTGTGGCATTTAAAATGGCAGAAGTCCAAGTCCCACTCCCTGTAATAAGGGATGTGCATTATGGTTTATGACCACATCCTGTATGGGTGTGTGTGTGTGTGTGTGCGCGCACTGAGATTGGACTTGGTGTGTCTGTATGTGTTGGGGGTGGTGTATGAATGTGTGTGTGGGTGTACTACAGAAGGTCAGTCAGGGTGTTGAAAGCTATTTGGCTTTCTGACATGAAGCCACATTTCCCTTTTCTTTTCCTCACACCAACCTCCAACATCCTTTATGCTCTTAATAACCGGACATTTTCTGTATTGTCAGGTTATGTACACACACCCAGCCTTTTCAGTCTCTGCTTTGCCCAGATAATCCAGTTTATTTGTATTTTTATTTCTGCATTCTTTGGGTTTTAGAAAATTTACATTTTCTAAAATTCCTAATGAAATTATGGATTTGTAGTTATGTGTAAAGAAACACACAAAACTCGTACGTCATAACTGAGTATAGTAAATCAATAGCACAGATGAATCCATGCCTTGTGTCAGTTACAAAGTATTTAAGCACTTCATGTGGTGACGTGAACCCGTAGCAATTCTTGGCTTCCTACAGTGATGGCAAATCATTTGCTGGCAGCAATCACCATTTTGCTGAGAGTAGTTCAAAGGTATTTTATTATTTTATTATTTAGTTAGATTTTATCTACTCCACTGTAGCAGTAGGGGTCCAAAAGGGTTTTGGAACAGCAGGTAGAGCTGGGGAACCTAAATCCAGCAATGCAGGAGTTTGATTTTATTCTCTGCAGACATGTCCTGGGCTGCATGCCAGTGGTGCAACGCACTACATTACTTGCTTTGCTCTACACACACACACACACACACACATACATATAAATATATATATATAAAACTATAAGAATATATATATTTATATAAGAATATAGTGTGTGCATATGTATATATGTATTATTTTCCCATATATAAATATAAGTGAGTGTGTAGATGTGTCTCTGTCTGTCTAGTTATTTTTATACTCTATGACTTTTGCTCAGGTTGAAAATGCAATTACTACTGATGTCGTCCGCCGGCTGAAATTAGGTTTCTCTAATTGTCTCATCACTCTCTCCTTGAATAAACCACAGCTTATAGGAGCAGCACACACAGTAACTTATTCACTCGTTTCCACTGGGTCGTGTTTTATCATGTCTTCTTGTGTTCAGACCAGTGAAATCCAGGGCAATACATATTGAGCACACTTTTGGGAATTGCTTGAGGCAAAAAGAAATCTATATTTACTTGTTCCCGTGTAACAATCCTGAGCCATGGGACTAGTAAGAATGAATGGCAAATAAATGATTCTCTTTATTTGGTATTATGCATTCAGTTCAGCTCTGTATACATTACGTTTCCTGCTTTTTGTTTTATTTAATTTGCTTTTCCCACACATGCATTATTGAGCTTGTGCCATATGTATGGCTCTGGTTCTCTGCACAGATGGCTATAACAGGATATATCCCCACTGAAAAGACTTGAGTTCAGTCTTGTTAAACTAACAATCTGCTGCACTGTTCGCTTGTTATTACCCTTGTTATTATTATTCTTGTAATTGTTGTTGTTTCACGTGTGGAATCACAGCACAATGGGATGGCAAATAGAGAAATAGTCTAACACATGTTCACCGTGTCTGAGCTGGTCATGTCCCCCTCCCTCCCCTCACCCCCCCAGAGTCCCTCTCTTCTTTAGTCATTCCTTTCCTCTGCCATTCATTGTGAGGCACAGAAAGAGGTCAGAGTAGTGGAAGTCCTGTTATGGTTATTTATTCATGGATATCCCATCTAATATTCATGCCTGTTTCTGTACTATCGGGGTGTAAAGAAGAACTTGCTGCCTCCGAGGCATCCAGGGCCAAAAATCAGATTTCAGCTTGAATGAGCCCTGTGGATGAAGAAGAAAGAAGAATGAGAGAGCACTGTTTCATGTGTTCTCTAGTAAATGAGAGGTAGGCCTTGAATGTGACAGGCTGTGTTTATTACTGATCTGTCAGGCAGTTAATGGGGATAGGAGAGGAGAGAGCTGAGCTGCTGAGCAGAGATCAGAGCACATGAGCGTGGAGGCAAGAAAGAAAGCCCTAAGCGATAAAGGTAGCCATGGTGGATTTGACTGTCTTTACAGATTCAACAAACACCATTGTACATGTGGAGCCACATTTATTGGAGGGTGAACTGTGTGTCTCATAAAGACTCAGCTAAATTATTGTTCTTAGCAATCCAAATATTTTTCTTTTTTATTCTGTGCTTGAAGGAGAATGTGTAGAGAGAATACCACGTTTCCTTAGAGAGTATGAATTTTAGCAGTCTCCACTTAACCTTGGCCTGTCTTTACATTCTTTCTTTGTCCGATGACACAAATATCTGAGCTGTACTTCTCACCACATTTTGCTGGGAATATAATATGGAACTAGAGCCTGTGCTATGCTTTCAACAGTTATACACAACATCATGATTACAAGATATACTCACATATATTCACTTCTATATATTCACAAAAACAACAGAAAAAAATATAAGGGATTTAAATCTTTTATTTGAAAATATAAAACCTGGGCTGAATGAAGCACTGGTGTAGAATCTGAAACCAAAATTTCAAATTGAATCTTGTCTTTTTCTAATTTTGTTTAATGTTTAATGCGTTATTATGTCTTAATAAATGAGATCCTTAAGGCTGGGAGTCTATAAACTAGGAGGATACGTCAGTTAGTAAACATGTTCTTATGTCAGGAAGTGTGAGATTTTAAAAGCAAAAGCATGGTAAATCACTTCTGTCAGGGGTTCCACCAGTGTATTAGTATATGTCTGTTTAGCATTGAGCTGTGTTACGATCGATTTCATAATAAATAAGAAAAAATCTTGAAATTCTGAAACAAACTTCAAAGGAAACCTGTTTAAAATATTGACTTTTGGAGAACTACGTCCATCTGACCTCTAAACTGTAGGAGTATTTAAAAGGAACTTATTAGTACCTAGTACAGAAAGGAAGTCTGATAGAAACACTACTGGCCAAGGTTGGGACTGCACCTGTGTGTGGGACTGTTGTGAGATCGTAATAACAGAAACGGCCACAAATCAGCTGGCCCTCACACTGCGGTTCTGCTGGCAGGACGCACAATCCAACAACTGGAACACAGCGAGGGGGCTGTTTTTATTTATGCACAACATTCAAAAAGCAGGACTATAAATAGTCATTGCTCTCCTGACATGGAGATTTCCTCAGACCATCGACCCAGAAAGATGACGGTCGTAATGGTCACGGCTGTAATACATTCCCCCAGATGCTAATGTGAGCACAGCGATAGCTCACCTGCACTCCACCATAATCAAACAGCTTCAGGCTCATCCGGATGGTGTTAACATCACAGCTGAAGATTTACATCGAGCATGCTAAAAGAATGTGCCACTGATTTTCACAGAGTATTTGGAATGTGCTACGAAGGGCAAAACATACAAGATTATGTGGATTCAAACATCAAGCACGCAAACTAAAGAGTTCCCCTGCCACACCTAGGTTGCTGGTCCTGACAGGGTTCCTGGAAAAGTGCTTAAAGACTGTGTGGATCAAGTTGCTACTGTATTCACCGTCATCCCTCAGTCAGGCCCTCATTCCTTCTTGACGATCTACTTGGTTTCCACCCTTTTTGTCCCCCCTCACCCTCAGCACTGGGTCTCCTCAGGGCTGTGTTGACTCATCTGCATTACTCACTGCATTACCCATGACTGCTCCCCCTCCCCACTCCAGTTACACCATCATAGATTTTGCTGACGACCCCACAATCGTAGGAGTTAAGATGGGTCAGCCAACGAAGCAGAGGTCAGCAGACTGGTCACACGGTCCGCAGATAGCAACCTATCAGTCAACACTGGAAAAACCAAGTTGTAGACATTAAGAAAGATAGCACTGAACCCCCCCACAGCTTTAAATTCTTAGATACATCTTGGACAGACTTACACGGTCAGACAACACCACAGCGTAGATGTGCGAGAATTCATCATGTAATTAGGTGGATTAGTAAAGATCTAGGATGTAACGTGAGAAGCTGCTGGTGCTCTGCAGCAGACAGAGACAACTTCAACTCCATTTAATGTTAAGGCAGTGACAATAGAGACCTTCCATTCTATTCTATTCTGTTCTATTCTATATGCAAAAGTCTTTAGACCTAAATAGAGAACATAGAGGAAACAATTTTCTAGTAATGATTTTTTTTCCCATTGGATTGATTGATTCCTTGGAGCTCAGTTGGTTAGTTCGATTGAATTGTTGGTTTTTGGTTCTTGAACCTACAAATATTTTTTGCATTCTAGTTCAGATTGTAACAAACTCTCACGAAGCATGCAGCTCAGAAACCCCTCTCCTCATGGAGATTGTACAGCTTGTCCTATAATTGGTTTATTTAATCTCATCTCCAGGCACTACATTTATACTGTTCATATGTAGGCGTAAAACGACAGCAGTACAACAGCATCGCAGTCGACCGTCTACCAACTTTCATGACCTGTGAAAGAAACTGTTATATATGTAACTGACAGACTGCTGCCAGCCACAAGTCATTAATTTATGTCCAGGCACATAGAAAGCAGTGTAATTGCCTGACTGCACTTGTGAGAAAGATCAACAGTGGTAATTCTACTGAGGTGAGACTGTCAGATTCCTGTCAGCTGTCACGGTTTTCACTGTGCCTGTTCCAAAGAACTGTTTGATTTTTGTAGTTTTCCCTCTTCCCTCTGAAAAGAAGCAGACAGATGTAATAGCCATTAGCCTCAGGGTACAGACAGCACCGATGTGTCAACAAGGCTTGACTTTTACAGTCCAAGTGAAGTCAGAGCAAACAGTGGTTGTGTAAAAACCTCAGTGCTTGAGCAGAGATCCAGAGGCACGGCTACATGGCGTCGCCTCAGGACTCCAAACAGACTGTGTCTAGTCCTCATTATAAGACTGCTTAAGACCGCATTCTAATTACTAAAATAAGAAATATGGGGGCGGAGGGAAACCAGACCCTTGTCCCCTCACAAACTACATTCACATGATGTCATTTATTAAGTGTACATACAACTTTAAATATATTCCACTTGTGAAAATATGGTCTGTACCTTTAATAAAATAACCTCCCACTCTATTTGATCAACATGCCGTGACTAGAGATACCAATGAAGGGTTAATATCAGGGCCAATACTTCATTGAAATACCAGTACACAAGTGAAAAACAGTATCAGGCCAACCAGAGCTTTGACTGCAGAAGATAGTAAAACCACACGGTGTAAAGATGGCAACTCCACATTTTACCTCCGGGCTTGAACTGGTTGCTCGTGCTACCTTGGATGATGTAGCCAAGTCAGGTTATAAACATTTTAAATTATTATATTTTCTTTCTTTCTCCTCACCTTGGAACAACACTCAACACTCAGTTCTTCATCCTAATATGATCCCTGTTTTCTGTAGCATATCTGAGATGAAAGCATTCAAGTTTTAATTAAAATGCAAGGGCAGTAGCAGGATATTTTCCTCCGTCTTTCTTCCTCCCTGATCAGCTCTCTCCCTCCCTGTATGTTTAGCTTGATCTCTTCAAATTTATTTCCTACTTTGTAACCAGAGGCAAGAGCCCTTGACTTGCTGCCCCCACAGCCGCAGCCAAGGCAGCCATTTAGGTTGTGATTAAAAATTAATGGTTGAGTGAGAGGCAGCAGGGAGGAGACAGCGTAGGGCAAAGAATGGAGGAGACAATGCAGAGACTATAGGCTTTTGAAAGAGTGAGAGTGTGAAGGGTAGCTGCTCCCTGATAAAGGATGTCGGGTTGTCTCTCTGTAACTGTTGTTGTGTTTAACTGCTCCGCTCACACCACAAATGTTGCATTACCGCTCTATTGGGCAACTTGTGTTGCACAACCCGTGTCTTTGGCAGAACTTATATCACTGTAAGACAAGCCTTTGTCCACATGAAGTGAGAAAAGCTTTGTAAATCATGAGCCTCATATCAGATAAATATTTCTGTCTTAAGTCATTATGTTTACCATATTCGGTAGATTTCTCCTTTCCAGGTGATATACTGTATATATATATATGACTAACCACAGAACAGCAGAAACAGCGTTGCTGAAGGGCAGATTTTTTTTTTTTTTTTAAAGTGTAGTCTCTGAGCTTTTCAAAAATGTCTGACGCCAGTGTTCTGTGAGAAATCGAGCCTTAAATTCCTTAAAAGACTTTCATGTATCCGGAGGAACGGAATTTTGATTCCAAAGTTTATTGTATTCAGAGCAGCTTTTTTGTGATTTCAGCTTGTAATTTTGCAAAGAAAAAGGAACATTTCCAGGGAAAAAACGACTGGGTCGACTTGCTTGTAGTTTTACGATCACTGCTCAAATGTAAAAATTTACTACATAACAAAGAATCCTCAGTTAAAATGGCTGACTTCCTAAATGCAAGTCACAGGTGAAGCAAGAATTGTAAAGTCAACCTGCCACACTATGCTCCTTATGTTCTTTTTACACCTCTTACATTATTTGTTAATTCTGTCCCATTTCCTCTGCTGCTGCTGCTGCTGCTGCTCCTGCTGCCATCACTGTTCTAGCTCTAGGTGTTATTTGCAATGCTAATGAGGCGAGGCAGAAGGTAATGGTTTATAGGGAAAAGAGGCTGCCTGGAAAGATAGTGATATGCTAATACAGCTCACTGTGGCTCATGGACGATTCACATGGAGGGTGACTTCACACACGATATCTTTCTAAATCTTATGGGCTCTTAGTCACCACAAGCCATCACCAGAACCTAATAAAATCAGTTCTGAGTACTTACTTACACAAACCAAATACGCAGGTGTCTGTCAAACGTAGAGAAAGCTTTGGTTTATATGGCAGCTAAGCCACAGTGAAGTTTAATCAGACCTAATTCCATTCCTTTGAGATCAGCTTTCCAGCCTGAACACTCCGGCCAGCCCTCACTTGTTTCTTCTTCCATTCTTGTTGTCGACCAGATGTTTTTAACATACGGCAAAAAACATTATTTGATTACAAGCCATGTTATCATCAGGCAGCCATTCAGCAGGCAGTTTCCCACCAATCTCCCTACAGTACCTGCAATTGAAATTACAGACACGCTAATGACAAACACAAGTACATGGGTTATTGAGTAACTGTGAGTGGTTTACTTAGCCGAGGCTTGTGCAAGAGTGTTTGTTTGTGAGTGCGTGCTGTTCAAAGTGACAGAAAAACACACAGGTCTGGTTTAGCTCTGATGTGAGCTCAAGCTGTAGGTTGTTGTTTACCAATGTGTTTTCAGCATCCTTGACATAAATAGGAATAAAAGGAAGGACGAACTGCTGCAGACGTTGTTTAAATCAGTCTCCCAGACGTGCATTCAGGCGTCACAAAACACGCAGACTTTAGTTGACGTTACGGGTGAATTTAGTTGTAGAAGTGTAATAAGATACCAACACAGAAGGACACTTTATGATTATGATTCACAGTCAATATGAAAACAACCTTTTCAAAAGTGCCATTTTTATTTCAATCACCATTTAAATTAAAATACCTTTTTAAATACCTCTTGTACTGTATTAAGGTTGTGCTACTGATACGTCTCTAAATAAAAATATTTCCATGCCTGGAAATTTCTTTAAATGATTATTTTATTTGCTACAAAGCGTCCTCAAACAGAAGAACTAATTACTTTTTTTTTTTTTTTTTTTTGTGATTCAACTTTTAACCAGTCTCTGGTCAGAGCAGACTACTGAGTTAAACAACAATGTTCATTAACAGAATCCTATCCTTATTTGACCAAGAACAGGTTTCACTGTGAAATAGTGTTTTGTAGCACACTGTTTACAAAGACTGTTTTATAGATTGCTGTTTTTGTTCTCTGCAGTTTGAGAAGTGAGAAACTGCAGCGCTAAACTCTGTCTTTGCATACCTGTAATATACCCAGTAATTACAGTACAATGAAAGAGTTTCCCCATGCATGAACAAAAAAAGGTGCAGTGAGGGCAGCAACACTTAACATTATTATTATTATTATTGAATTTGTTAGTCAATGTTGGTGATGAATTACTCCTAAAATGAACTAATACTCCTAATACTACTTCTACTACTGCCACTACTGTTAATACTACTACTAGATGATGTTGTTATTACTCAGGCACCTTGCTTTCTGTCCAATATCAAATGACTTCATCTGTTCTAATTACTGGATGATTTAGGATTTGACAGATTCGCTTGACTAAGCCAAGTCAAACAGATCTTGGGTTGGTTTGATATTGGAAAAGTTCACAGTGATGTCAGAGTCTGTACATGTCGTCAAATTTAATGAAACCTTGACTTTAATCCTCACCACAGTTAGAGTCCAGGACTGAGTCTGATCTTTTACTCTTAAAAACATCTGCAGATATTTTCTTTCCGAAATTAATCCAATCAGTTGAAAGACAGCATTCCGTCAATTTGAATTCTACACACGGAGTCAATACTTACGGAGCCGTCTCACTCGCACCAGGGGAAATAAGAGTTAGGAAACATCGAGCAGCTTGTTGCTGAACAAGGGGAAGCAAACGTGTCGACACCATGACAAACCATCTTTACGGATGTAAATGTCATTGGCTGCAGTTCATTAACACTGGGTTTTAGCTATGCTTTCCTGACTCAGTGAAACAACATGTGAAATATCAAAGGCTGTTGTAATACATAAAGACTTGAAGAATCTTTTTTGTTTGCTTACTAACAACATTTTGAGATGTTTGTGAATAATACCTGTGTGTTTTTAAATGATCTTCTTGTGATATGCAGGTTTTCAGTTATGGGTAGGAACAGTGGAGACAATGAGACTCTCCTAATGTTAACCCCTTAGTCACAGTACTCTATATACAATTCTCTGTTGTGCTATGTGTATAAAGAGATAAGGAGAGAAGTATTTTTGTGTTCTGCCTCTCACATGAGCTCCTCTCTGAAGTTCCAGTATTCACAGTTTGAGCTCTCGAGTTGTTATTTCTCTCTCCCACCCTCACCCTGTGCCTTCACATAGCCCTCTTCACACTTCACTTCAGAGCACCTGAGCTTCCTGAAATGGACACATGAACGCACACAAACACAAAGGGCACTCACATCAGCTCCAGCTGAGCCCCCTGCTTACAGTGGTATTAGGAGCAGCATCTCCCTCCGTCAGCTGTAGACTCTACCTGTGGTCACTGAGGGCCGGGGCAGATAGAGACCCACACCCTTCATTTACCTACTGTATAAAAAAACAGCAAACTGTTTCAAACATGTTTTGTTTTTTGGTAGTAGATGAGTCAAAGTTTTTGTCAAAGGACAAGTAACAAACAAAATGTGTTTAATGTTTGAAAAACAAATCAAAAGTACAACTGGTATTCAAAGCTCCTGCTTTGATCTCAGGCGACCCAGCTAGCATTAGTCTTTGGGCAGGATGTGGCCTGCAGGCTGTACAGTGCCCACGTCTGAGTAAGAGGATTTAACCTACTTCCACATACCAGTGGAAATAAATGGAAAATGTTGAATATTTACTATAGTTGAATAACTAGACCTGAGGTTTTTTTTAATGAAAAAAAAAAAAGACATTTCTTTGGAATCCATTTTGTCTTTCCCTTCACAGTGGTTGTATCAGTAGTAGTTTTCACACTGCTCTGGCAGCCTGTAATTTGGGGCTACCTGCTATCAGACTTGTCCTACCACAACCCACCTAAGAAAATACCATAATAAACTGGGAGACGTCTTTAACCAGTTCTTAGTTTTTGGCAGTACTCCTAGTAAATCAATAGTCACTGACTCAGCAGTGCTTGAACTCAAACATATATCTAAAATTGGCGTGAACCAGCATTTTTAAATGTACTTTTTCTACAGCTGATTTGTCGTATTATGTATCTTATCTTATCTAATGCCAATGGACCATATGGCTGCAGAGCAGAGGAAGTATAACCCCAGATGTAAAGACAAACTGAAGTTCTAATTGAAACTCTTTACCTCCGTTCATTCATCCCTCCTCCACCTTTAACTCCACCACTCTCCTTTAAACATGCTTTTAAATTTATTGCCGATTTTCAAGTGGTGCTGCTTTATTCTTCCAACAGCTCGTTAATCTCTCCAAGGGCAAAGTTGACCCACTTTACAAGCAGATCTGTGGAGTAAAACCCTAATCACTGCCCTCGTTTTCAGCCTTAGCCACGTCCTGGTATCTGTGTCTGGGTTTTTGTTAATTAATGCTTCTCTGCTCACCTTCCTCTCTGACAAAATAAAACAATATATACCTGTCAGAATAAAGACATGAGTACAGATATTAATGAAACATCAGGGAACAGTTAACCTGCTCTTTGTCCACATGGTCATTGCTCATGCTGCTGTAGCCTCCTCTCAGAGCCTCCTCTCAGAGCCTCCTCTCAGAGCCTCCTCCACTCGTTTTTACACAGAAGGTTACCCTGTGTCCAACATAACTCTACACTGTAATTCATCAGACTGAAGTCACCATTAACACTACACCCCATAAAAGCATGGAGCCATTCGGAAAATTTCCATCATTACCCGAGCCTCTTCACTGGCTCCCTCCCCCGCTTCAAAAAAAAAAAAGAAAAGAAAAATCAATAGCATCTGCTGCCTCACAGCTAAGCCTTACTGCTGAAGGAGACAAGCCACGGGTGAGCTAAATTGATTAAGTATCAAGCTATTTTTAGCACCATGGTTCCCATGTTTGTCCACACAGATGAAACAGTAAAAAGCAGAGTGAAAGTATGAGGTGATCATCGCTTCCATTATGTCTCTGATTAATAAGTGTGAATGTGTCATCAAGCCCACTGCCACCGCTGTTGAGGGAGTAAAAAAAAAATGATGAAAGAGCTGCAGTATCTGTGCGGCACGCATTCGTCAGATGACTACAGTGGTTGCGGGTAATTAGCGAGTGGCACCTACTGCTGCTAAGCTAACAAACGATGCGTACAACAGAACTAATTACATTTTGTGGCGTATTTGGCATAATTATCAACAGCACCCACCCACGCAGTCATGCTCTGTTGAAATGTTAGCCTGTTTAAGTGTTGCCACGGTGCACGCGACAGCAAACTGTTAATCAGGAAGAGGCTTCACTTCCTCCAGCCTGTGCGTTCCCCTCTCCCCCTCAGCTCACACTGCTTGTTTGCTCTGCATCTGTTTGAAGTGTTTACCTGAATAACACGGGATCACGTTGGGGGAGGAAGTGTTTGTTTTTGTGTTTATGTTCAAATAGCACTATAGATTTCCCCTCTAGTGTGGAGCCTCGGTCCTGTGGGTGTCATATTAATGAGTCACACACTGTATATGTTCCTCTGCTTTTATGCCAAGCCTTAACAGCCTTGCGGGAGGAACCATTTCTTTTTTGGATGAATTCATCAGTGTGTTGAGCGCTGGCATCTGTGTGCAGGAATAACACAAGTCAATTTCCATTTTTATGAACAATCCAGTTACCTCCGTCAGGGAGAGTGATGGAGAAAGGTCTGCTGGATCAATGTCATCATGTCTGTGACGTGCCAAGGAGCTAGTCCGTGGTGTTACTTACAAACACTCACACACACTCACACACACACACACACACACACCAATGCTAGGAACAAGTACATCCACGTTGTCAAACAAACACTGTTTTCCCAGCAGTCCACATTCTCCTCTCACTGTTTCTCACCCCTAAACAGACAGGATACATTCTGACATTTCACAGGCCCATCAGCAGTTTTCTGCCTGTGCATTCTGCAGACAGTCGGTCTGTGGAGACCTAAACATAACCTTGAGCTAACTTAACCTTGAGCTAAATGAGCTACTTAACCAGGCCCCAGGGACTGGTGTGATATTTGCTGGTCATAATGTTAGCCATGGGCTCTCCAGTCCCTCAGCAATAACCTGGAAATAAAAAAAGACATTACAAACACATTTGGTCACTTTTAAAGCTGCAGCTGTTATTATTTTTGTCAGAACTGCTTCTCATTCATACACATACGTCAGCCCTCGCTCTCACACACACACTCACACGCCATTTGATGTAGGCTTTTATCCAAAGTAGTAAGAATTATGTGCAGTAAAAGACTGGCTCTGGCACTGTTTGTGTTTTTCTCCCTGTGCCGAGCTGTGCAGCACCACATGGTCCGTACACAAAGATAAATCCTGGAGCAGTGTCAGATTAATCAGAAGTGATGGAGGCTATTAGCCACTGCCAGGTAAATAAAAATGTGTTCCCCATGATTCTTGTTGATGGCAGCAGCAGAACACAACTCAAAATTAAATCCCCTCTTGGGCTTTCATGGGCATGAGCTTAGGTGCCGTTAAATTCATCATCTTCACGTTTGGTGTGGTGAAGGAGAGGTTTGATCGACTTATTCTCTCAGAAGGAATAATTGAATTACACGACTTATTCAGGGTAACCCTTTGGATTTTCCACAAAAGCAAAAGGATGGAAATCTTTTCATGTTTTACTGATTAACTTTTTTAGCAAGATTTGCCAAAAATGTCCATGACATGTTCCAGACTTCAAATATATAGATGTGAGAGAATGTGTTAAACCACTACTCCGTGTCATCAAGTATCAACAGTTCATGGTTTTATACCCAACCATAGTTTTGGCCAGTGCAGTAGCATCAATAAAACCCACCTTTTTAACAGGTTCTGTAATCCTGAGTGTACTTTAATCACATGTGACAACGTGCGTACAGGAAGATGATGTGTTAAAGAGCCACATTTAAGTCCTTCATTTCAGCCACGGAAGTTGAAATATTAATTTGATCAGGATGTTGTTGTTCTGTTTATGTATCAAATTGAATTAGAAAACACTCTGTGTTAACGTGGGAAAATGTTATAGTTTCTTGAGTTGTTAAATTGACTGTGGAGTCAGGAGTGTTGCAGCCTTAGCAACAGCAAGGACGTCACTGATTCAGTCCCTGAAAACATGAAGATTAGCATTAGGTAAATGGTTCAGTCTAAACTGACCCAAGGTAAGAATTTGAATGTAAATAGTTGTTTGTCTTTTTACGTTTCCCTGTGACGGACTAGTGACAGCTGTGATTGGCTGCAGCTCCCCGGGCGCCCTGTGTTAGATAAATGGACTGTTAATATGTTAATACTATGTTCTAACACATTTATATTAAGAAGTCCCATGTTTCACAGGTATTTCTGTCTGTTTATACATTTATGCATGTCACAGTGTGTGTGTGTATACAGTACATGTAAATATAAAACCAGTAGAGAATGGCTCTCCTCACTGGGTCATTTCCCTGGAGAAGAGTCTTGTACTTGAGCTGACTGTTAAACAACAAACACTACTGTTACACCGCTGTGCTGGAACAAAGCAATACGTCGGTGTGTATGGAAATGTGTGTGTGTGTGTGTGTCTTTGTGAGCATGTTTCCTCCACCTTGTATCAGTGTGTTTGTGAGGAGAGAGCGCCTGCAGTGGTGTCAGCGGAGCTTTAAGATATTCAGCTTGCTGTCAGCACCAACACATTTCTCCCTCTGCACCGCTGCACAGATATGGAAATCCAGCCTCCTCAGAATGCAGAGCACCAGATCAGCTTCAATTTATTCCATTCTCCCAGCACCTTCCTCCCTCCTGTTCTCTCCACTCTGTCTCTGGTTTTATGTTTGGTCTTAGCAGCTCTGTTCAGAGCGATTGCCCTCAGTGAGAAATAGGTGAGAGGATTTCTTAGAAATCTGTTTCATTTTTAATTCACTATATGGCTCAAAAGCTGACTGTGTATGTGTGTATGTGTGCGTGACTTAAATGTCCAGGGTTGTACAAACTACATGGCATTAATACATTTGCAGGCAGGTATACACTATGTCCTTTTTACAACCTCAGTAATTACACTTGTAGCGGAGCAGCAGCACAGGCTGCTCGTGGTGGAACACAATTAGTCAGTTGCCGAGCGGCTCTTAAAAAGGCTATCTTGCCAACACACGGTGTCATCAGTAATCTAGTCTCAGTATAATCTAAATGCCAATGTCTGTCCTCCGTGATCCATCCCCTGCCTACACTACATTTACATTCTAATTAGATGTGGCCCAGGCTGCTTCATAAGGACTCTTTTTAATAATATGGCAGTATTCACCTTTTCACAGTCCCGTCGTGAGTGTGAAGGGGAAAAAAAGAAAAGAAAAACACTTTATATATCTTGTCCTTTTGACATTGTATCCGCGCTGAATTAAAGCAGCTTTTAAAGCCTTGAGCTCTCCAGTGAGTACAGTCTTAAAGGGCGGTCTTCTAGTCTTTAGAGGGTGAATTATAAAATCAATGGAGACGCCGTGTCAAAGAAGGAGCAGTAGTATGAAAACAGCACACCAATCGCACCTAATACGTCCAGAACAGTGAGGCATCAAGCATGTTTAATTGTCGTCCCTGTAGAGCTGCCTGTAAGATGTCTTTGAATTATACATTAGTCATAGCTACTCTTCCATGACAGCGTCCATATGAACCTCGTCGACTGATACACTTTGAAAATGAATAATTTAATCCGCCGTAATTTACTGCAACTTGCAGCTTCTTGAGTGGACGTTAGGACACAGATGAGATTTCCCTGCGTTTTCACAGACGGCGTTCTGTCGCACATGAACA
This sequence comes from Cynoglossus semilaevis, assembly GCF_000523025.1. NCBI lineage: Eukaryota > Metazoa > Chordata > Actinopteri > Pleuronectiformes > Cynoglossidae > Cynoglossus > Cynoglossus semilaevis. The sequence goes on along the minus strand of NW_007585111.1, from coordinate 472,036 downwards.
CCACGACGCTAAACTGAGATCGATAGTGTGACTGATTGATGTAGATCTAGTTGATTTTCAGTCATGTGGTTTCAACAACCAGCTGCTTTTAATGCTGTTTGAAGCCTTTGTAAAGAAAAGATCCTTTATATCTGGACGCCGCTTTGTTAGGAAGTCCTTATTAGATCCATTGGACATACGTGTGGGTTATTTTATGTTTATGTTTAAAACAAAGGGCTGACACATGAATTTTATTTACGTCCTCTGTGATGCTCTTGCCTCCAGCTGACTTCTCTGTTTCCCATCTGCTCGTGTATGAAAATGTGAACCTGGAGGCTCTGACAATAAATCCACTTCTAATGAATTATTACAACAACGTGGGAGGATTTTTCTCAATCTCTATCTGTTCTTAGTTGTTACTTCACTGTTTGCAAAACCACCGTAGGCTTGAAGAATTCAGCTGTGTCTGCAAATGCAAATGTGACTCGCTGTAAATAATGAACCTTTCTGCCCATTCATTCCAAGTTTCCAGGTTAGTGGAGTTGGCAGTGATTGACTGTCACTGTTTGGAATGGAAAATAAGGCGGTTGTTCTTCGACAGGAATTCTCATTCATGTCAACCTTAAGGCAAAATTGTATTTAATTTATTCAAAAGAACCTCCCTGTGAAACCGTTGCTCAGATAAACAGCACCATTAGCTGTTTTTATTTGAGAAGTAGCATTTGAGTTGTTACTGAGGTTTAGCTGGCTGTAAATACAAATGCCAGTCATGTAATTCCTGGAAATGCACTGTGTGTGTTGGTTGTTTTTAGCCTGCAGTGGAGCAAAGTGCAAGCAGGTGATGAATAGAGTTAAATAGCTGACTTGTAAAGCAGGGCTGGAATGTGGAAGTGATGAAGTGAACTGCTTTGTCTCTAATATTAAAATTACTGTTAAACCTTGAAACGTGTCAAAATGATCACAGATAAAATGACATCATCATTCCACCAGGGAAAGTTTTATTTTTACCTATTTAACCCAATGGAAGAAGTATGCGCAGAATTATATAAATATTTCCAGCCTCCATTCACTTATCGTTGCTCTAATAAATAGTCAATACACATGTTGCCGTTGCCTCACAATGGAAGGAAATCATTTTTGTTTCACTGAAGCACTTGAACCTTAAACTACCTTCACTATCTCAGTGGATTGTGGCTCAAACTTCAGGTCAGACGTTGAGGTTGGTCAGTGAATACGTCTGCAGCTGAGACTGACTGAAATAACTGTCAAATACATTGTGAGGTCTCATAGACTGATCAATACGGTTGAGAACTGGAGCTTCACCCAAGGTTTTAAAAGTCAACTCCTGTCACGTTCAACAGTACGAGCCAGCGACTCTGTGAAGCTACATTTTGAGTTCTTCTTTTGCATATTTCTTTCCTTATCAATCATTCCATCATTTAAATTTAAACAAATAAAGACAGGTGTGAAACACACACATTTACCTACTCTTATTAGTCTTTGTGTTCTATCAATATACAGAAAAATGCTCTCTGCCATATTGAGGAATATTGATTAATCTCCGTTAATTGTGATTAATCTACGGCTCCCCTAATTGGATTAACTGTTTTCATTGTTTGACAAGTACCAGATCAGTTGTTAAGAGTTCCGTGTTTGAATGAAACTCCAGGACTGCAGTGCTGCAGCAGACGGAGGGAAACTTTTTCTGGTCTTCTCTCTTTCATGGATGTTCAGCTATTAGGTGGTTGTTTATTGTGTACATATAAATAAACGCAGGAGAAGACACCTGCGCCAAGTCGCTGCAGATGGCATCAGGTCTACGAGGAGAATAATTTGGAGTTTGAGCCGCAGCCTGGTATTATACATATTCAACAGAATATTCTCGGTGAGAACACTTTAACTCTGACTGCAGTGTCAACAGGAGCCATAAAACACCTCTTTGTTTTTCAAGCCTTGGGAAGTTTGGGAAACTAATCCACTGAAGTGAAACTGAAACCTCACCAATTTAATGTGGGTTGATGCATTTGTGCTTCCAGTTTGCTTCCAGCACAAAATCAATGTTAGTTTACTGTGTGACTCTGTTGTGGAACTTAAGATTGCACACAATTAAAGTGGTTTCTGTCAGCAGATCTTTCCCTTGAAATAATCAGTGTCTGTTCTGCTGGACTCTGGGATGCAGGAACTCAGCACTGGTCAGATGTGTGCAGGTGGAAACAGGGAGCTGAGGGTTGTTTTGTTTTGTTTTTCCTCTTTGCTTAATTAGTCTAAGAACGACTGCTCATGTCACAGTGGATTTTAAACCGTTATTGACAAAACAGTCTTTACTGTTGACGGTGAATGGTTTTTAATTCTTTATGATTAACACGGACAGTTTGTGTTACAGATTAAATATGAGTTTAATGTCTACCTCGTTGTTGATGGTCTGTTTGTGAAGAGCAGTGACGTCAGTTAGGGACGTAACCATACACTCAACTCACGATGTGATTTGGAAAATTCTTTTGGAACAGTATGATCTCCAGACAACTTATGACCAAATACAATGATCCTTTATTTGTAAGAACTATTAATAACAGTCTTGTTTACATCATCTTAAATTGTTATCTTAAACAACAGAATACAAAAAATGCACATCTTCTTCACAGAAACTCTGCACATCACCATTTATCTCCTCTCACTGACCTCACTAACTGTCAGTATACTAAACAACAAAAGAATAGAAGTATATATGGTTATAAAGAATTATTAAAAGTAAATAAAACATCTCTTGTCACGTTTACATCAAAGATAAAATATCTGTCACTTTAAGGTTGTAAAAACGCAGGATTCTTAAGAATGAAAAAAAAAACCTCAACTGTTTGATGTTAGAAGTCTTATTTTGACACATTGAAACCCTGGTATTAAACATACTGTAGCGTCAGTGAGAGAAGAGAGTTTGTGGGGGAGAATGTGGGTGTCTGTCACTGTTGACAAACCTGAACTGCTTACACGTCAAGAATGGCAGACAGTAACTAGGCGTAGGTAGTCAAGGGAGACAACGACTGGTCAAACAGCTCTCTCCTAATGAGTGAGCTCGTTCAACATACAAACAATGAAGCTAATTTGATGGGCTTGTCTCACGGTGTGTACTGAGAACAAGGCAGACTAAGAAACTGCTGTCGGAATAGTCTGGAGTTTGTCTTTACTCTGTCAACTAGTGATCTTCATTTTGTATTTCCATGGTTGTGTAAAATTGTTATCGACCATCAGGGAAAATATGGAGGAGATTTTGATGATTTAGTTTGAAGTTAAGATTCGTTTTCCTCCGTGTTCAATCAAAAACTCTGCGACTTTGGTTTCAATAATGCTGTTTGTCTCAGTAATGATGACAAGTGAGCCTTAAATATTGTCAGTGTGACTTTATTTCTCAAAGCGCCTGTGACAAACTGTAGTTAGCGTGGGACTAAACTGCCTCCGTGACATACTGTTGGTAGCAGAAATCACTTAGCCATTACAGCCCCTCAGTGTCTGTGGGAACTGCTGGAGGCAGGAAGGTTTGGACAGACGGAGAGATGCAGAGAGACTGCTTTCTCTGCAGTTGGGAAGCGAGGACGATGCTTCTCCGTCACCCCTTGCAAACAGCATGCCAACACCAGACTCCAACAGCACCTTCTCTATCCACTTGTCAATGCAGCAGCTCTGCAGAGCAGGAAGGGAATGTAAATTAGCTGTGACTAACAGCAACAAGGGAATCCAGGCAATGGTTTCCCTCCTCTTTCGCTGTTCTCCCTGGCTACTGAGTGTTTTGTGTCCTCGCCCCTCCCGATCCCCTCAACCCCTCCCCCAACTCCTAATTGCAGCACTCACTGGGAAAAGACGGCTCTTAAAAGTGCCATCGCGGCAGAAGAGTTACGATACGCCAGCTTTACCTCGCGGGCTATTGCATCGTGTTTCTTTTTCTTTTTCACCTTCACACTGAAGTATTTGACAGCTGCACAGGTCCTTGCATGTTTCCCCCTCTGTGCAGAGCAGTATCTAATCACACAGTTGCACCAGCACGGCTTTTGTAGTAACACATTCTTTTGTTGTTAAATGGAGATATTGTTGGACAGATTTTTACTGCCTTCTGAGAGGAGACTCTAAAGAGGATCAGGGACAGGTGTGGGTGGCTCTGCTGGCAGAGTGTGAATAATGTGAGGTGGAAAACTGTTTACATAAAAGCAGTGCGTGCAGACACCTGTGTTGCTAGTGAGTCAGACTTGTTGTTTAAAGCCCTTTAAGTCAGCATTACGAGTAGAATAAGGGGCTTGTTGTTTAAAGCCCTTTAAGTCAGCGTTACGAGTAGAATAAGGGTTTTTTTTTTATTGGTTCCTAGAATTGTTTGTTCATAATTAACTATAATAAACCATAATTCATAAAATTAAATGAAACCTTTTAGTCCATTATCATTACAGGTAATTCATCAAGGACATTCTGGCCAATGGGACTAGTATTCTGGAACTCTCTTTTTAAGGTGGGCAACTATAAATATATTACAATTCACAGCATAAATCATCATGGGAGTAAATGTGTATACTATATTTGAAGTACTGTTTATTGTTTCAGCATGTAGTCAATTCATTCTTGGACTATTTTGACCATGGTTTTAATATTAACTCTGGTGCCTTCTGTTTGTAGTAGTAGGAAAGAGTAGATATGTATTCATTGCAGTACTTGGGCTGTGATCATAGTACACTGTTAGTGGCTAGAATTACCATTAGGGATTAAAGTTACTGCACTAAAATAGTAAAGGTCCTACTTTTCAGTTTGTTCATGAACACGAGTAAAAATGTGGAGTTCAACAAGGTTCATCACAGCTCACTTTTAACCAGGATTTAAAAATTATTCACAAAAACCTTGCATTTTCTGTTCAAAGAGGGAAAGTAGACACACATTCATCATTTGTTCTGTGGTTCAGTCAACACTTATTATTCTTCACAGGCAAAGCTGTACTCAAACTATTATTAATGTTATGATTGTCATTCTTACTACAGGGAATTTGTGGCACACTGAAGCAGACTAAATCCTGCATTTTAATTTTCCCAGTGCGTAGCCAGTTACCCAGAAAGAAGGAGACGCAGAGATTCTTCTGATTATTATTGCAAGGAAGCTGATAGACCTGCATGTTATTGATTCAAGGGAGGATGTCAGTGGACCTCTGCTGCAGTCCAATAAATACTCTCTGCTCCACTGGCCTCGGATTTTCCAGGGATTATCTAAGTCCATTTTCTATCATTGATGAGTAGCGTCCTCCCCTCAAATGTAATAGGAACAGCATACGTGCTGTCATTTTTACGATTGTGTAACGGCGAATATCCAAGTGTGGTCTGGCGTATTTATGTGTGTGCCTGTGTGTTCCGCCGTCTTGATGAAGGAAAGGTTGTCCTCAGCAGGCAACCTGTGCCTATTTTTATGGCCTCCTCCCCAGCTGCAGCGTGTGGGCAATAAACCTCTCCAGCAATCTCCAAACAGTGCAGCAATCAATGGGAAATTATCTCAGCCAATCGATGGGCCAGCCTTTCCATTTCTCCCTCTCTCTAACTCTGCCTCTGTCCTCCTCCGTATCATTTTCTCCCTGCTCCCCTCCCAGCCTCTGTCCCTCTCCTCTTCCCGGGGCTCATTTTTGCTGTCTCTCTGTTTTTTCCACCTCCTCCTTCACTCACACCCCCCCCCCCCCCCCCCCCCCCCCGCCCCCTTCTTTGCTTGCATTCCTTCCAGGTCTCTCAGCTCTGCCGCACCGACACTCAATTGCGACAGCTCAGCAGCTCCAAAGCCATTAACAAAAGTCGCCTTCACACGTGGAATATGTAATGCTGTTGGACGGACATTCCTGGAGAATACAGCGAGTCTGAGTGGTTCATACAACCACACAGTGTACCTTCTGACAGCCATGACAACAAGGCTGCTCAGTGCAGTGTCTGTTGTTGCTGTTGTCCCAGTTTTTCCATCATTAGTTGCACAGAACATTGTTGTTTTCTCCCCCATTCCACTTATGGATTTATTTTAATGAGGTCATAAAATTGCCTGAAGAGTGCTTCTCCAACTGTTACTCTGGAATAAGAAGTGGTTTCCAAAGTTCAGTCCTTAAAGAGCATAAATACTCACTGACAGAGCTGACAGTACAGCTGTTAATGTCACGGCTCCGCTGGACGCTTTCACACATCGGCTCGAGGACGTTGACTAATCCTGAACAGAGACACAAATAATCCCGAGAATGAAACTAAACTGATGATTTAACAGGGAGAAAAACAAATATCTCTCCATTTCAAAAGAGGCAGTGAAAATTCAGAGAGAATATTGTATTTGTCAGCCATTGATCTTCATGTGGAATCATTTGCTGGAAGTTGAGTGTCTTTGTTAACGTCTTTAGAGGACAACACGTCAGTGTCTGCTTGTCACTCTGCCTTCATGAGGCAAATCTTAGCTCAAGGATCAAGAATCTGTTTCTTTATTTTAATTAAATAAAAACACAAAACATTAATATCTCATTACAGGGTGTCATCGACTGACGGCGTGAGTCAGAACTCACATATTGTATATAAGTACATCATCTACGCTAACAGAGGTGACATCATAATCTAGGACAAAAACATCAGAAGAGTCTGACTTAATCTTGGGAGTCATAATGAACATAAGAAAGCAAATGTAGCACAGTCCAGTGTGTGGCGTACACCTCGTGGATGTAAACAGAGGCGTCCTCCGCATATAGCGCCACATGACAACGTATTCATCCGCTCCACTCGCAAAGTAGATTCAGTGTAAAATGTATCTTAACACTGTATGTCAGAATGACAGAACAAGACTATTAATAAATCTATGGCAGATGCTGACGTAGCCACGAAACAGCGTAGGTCGTAAACTGAGGACTCCTGGTACTGATTCATAGTAATGTGGGTCCTTTTATCAAACTGCTGTTTGGTGTTAGTATAAAACTATTCATGAGGATGGTTGGAGCAGAGCAGGTGGTGCCGTTGTGTTGCATGCCTCGGGTTGTCGGTTCCATTCCCCCAGGTAGATGGCAAAACCTGTAGTGTGAAGTTCTATGGACGCTGTCACTATATAATTACAGAGCATTAACCATTCAGTCAAACAGAGGTAATCAATGGGAACAGACATGCAGTCATGGTCGTTAAAATGAAGCAGTGACTGTTGCACAAGACATTCTGGTCATGTGGTACATACCCCTAGCCACTCAGATATCAGGACGCCCAAATTTTCCTCAATATTGACCCCAGATGTCGTACTCTCAAGACGCCCAAAAGGAAAGGAGTTTGGAAGAGTTACAGCATTTGGAGCGTTAGCAAAATCCTCAGAATAAAAAAAAAACATGTCTGCTTATGCTGGCACCGCAGCGCTCTGGTTCTGGCTCTCCAGAGTTCAGCAGCCTGCCATGGCAAAGAATTTTATGACTTAGTTATTGGGCTTTTAACATCCAATATTCATTTTTCCACTTAAATAAACAGTATAGTTAAACCTCGTCTGCTCAGCGTTTCCAAAAAGCCGTCTTTAAAACTATGTGCATTCGTGTTGGGGCAGATTTATCGGTTAGCATCATCTTGGATAACCTTTTTGGCAACCGCCGTCCGAAAAACATCCAGAGGTGTTTCCACACCTCAACCACACTTGCTCCCGGCTGAACGCAGACACTGACAGCCATTCAGACAGGCTTGGAAATGGAGAGCAAACAACCCTTCTCCTGAACAACTTGTTTACGCTGCGACGACCCACGGAGTTCAGCCATAACGTGACAACACGAAAAAAAGAAAAGCACAAGTGACAGCCTCCACCCCTGCCTGTCACACTTGCATCATTTTCCTCCCTGCCTCAGCCGGAAGGAAAAACATCCAGCTTATGGCACGGCGTGACAAGCAAGGAGGCATGTGTTCAGCAGAAAGTCAGAGTTTATTTTTTTACCTCGCCGGTAAGGATGGCGGTCCATACAGGTTATCAAAATCAAGACTTTTTTCTTCTTTTTTTTTTCTTACCCTGGCACAGTCAGAGAATGCTGTTATAAAATGTGAGTGACAGTGGAAATAATTTATTGCCACGTGTCGATTCCATTTCACTTCACTCTTTTCATACACAGACTTTCTAAAAGCATTAATAAATACAGCAGCATTGTTGGTAATAGTAATAGGATGCCACTAATAGTGGCATTCCAAGTTCATGAGCTTTAGTGAGTGATAATTAGTTAGCGTGGAAATTCTTACAACAACAGTCGTCCCTGTTCTGTGTCATAGAAACGGTGGTTTCCTTAACAACAAGTCGGTGCAGGTGCTTTTCCCCGAGCTGAGCTGCAGAATCCAAAAGGATTAATGACAGGATTGTTACGCTCTTGGCAGACGTGGAAACATGCACAGACACTAACAATCCCTGGATACACCCAAGAGCTGCACTCAGCATTGCATGTGATTATGAAAGGATTGACTGACGATTGCTTTTCCTGCCATCTGTTGGTTTTAATGATTGTGTTAACCTGGCGCATTCATGTCTTTCTTTCATATTCCAGACACGTTTCAAAGCTGAAGAAGAAAAAAAATCCCACATTTCTTTACAAAAGCAGTAAATACTTTTTCATGCTCATTTCTCTAAGCTGGCCTCACCAGTAACACTTCATTAAATCTCTTTCAAACGTAGTATTTTTATTTTAATATTCTGGTAGTTTTATAAATGCTGTCTAATCCACTAAGTTCTTCTCTTCCTCTTACCCGTCTCTGTTCGTTCCTCTAAGACTAGTCGACCGGACGCTGCCTGTAATCTGTAGACCTGGAGCCCTCAGAAAGGTCATCGTGTCCCTTTGATGGTGTTTTGATTCATCCTTTCCTGGTCTTTATTCTCTTACAGGGAAGCTGGAGAGTCAGTACCATCAAGGTGCCAAGAAGGGCCTGGTCCCATCGGCCGCTGACTGACATCACAGGAGAGGCCAACAGAGACTAACAGGATGTGATGTCTTTAAAGTTTGGTTTTCACTTCAATCAATCCTTATGTTTGAGTACACAATGGAATACGTCCAAATGATTATATAAATAAAAAGTCTTTCTATTCAAATGAGGGTAAATTATTTCAGTGTCCAACAGTGAATGAAATGTAGGGTTTAGAGTAAAAAGATTAGTTTTTTGGCTGCTGTTGGTGTCTTCAGATCGGTCTCATCTTGGAACAGGCAGTAGGGTTGGTTCATCAGGAACTTATTGACACAGCTGGAGTGTAACTGATCTTGTGGTTAAAACAGCTTACAAAATAACGTAGTCAAATATGAACTGCTTCCTGACACAGTTTTCAAAAACAGGTTCAAAACAGAGATTCAGTCTCAGAGTCCAGTGAAGTTCATCGTTCCTTTTCTTCTGATCTTCTTGTTTTGTAACAGAATTTCGTGTAATCACTAGGCATATTGTTAACAGGATCATGTTGCATTGCTCTTGCAATGATATTCTGACCACATTTGGAGGTAACTGTAAGGAGACTCTGGTGGATGACAGGGTTTGTCCTCTGGACTAGTTATAATGCCCGTGCTCTGAGACTGGCCTCAAATGGAGGAGTTTTTACTCAGAACCAGATTTTGTGGGATCGTAGGACTGAATACCAATATTATCCAGTCCTGCACCGAGACCACTACCTCAAATAAATGAAGTGCCTCCAGCTGTCATCTGAACTGCAGCTCGTTTATTCACTTCTTTGGATTCAGTTGAAACGTTGGACTGGTGTAGAATTTTAAACATTTCTTATTTCCTGTCAGTGTAACTATTACTAATACTGCACGTCCAATCATATGCACCGCAGTGCCATGTCTGCAGGCACTGACTCACAGTATCTGTGACTGTCAGATAGTGTTTAACGTCACATTCATTTGAGTTCGTTGCTAACAAAACAACTCACCGTCAGTGCCTTCTTCTACCTAATGTGAGGCGTGAATATTTCTTCCTTTGTGAATATCTATATAATTCTGTGATATGACGACAGGATTTAAACATACACTTCTCTTCTGACTTCACTTTCAGACTGGTTTGGCTTGTTTAGTGTTTCTGGCTGAGTATTATAATTTACCTTTCAGTGTTAAGTTGTGTGTACAGAAGACTCTTCGACAGCTGGTAATTCTGCGTATTACCACACAGGAGAAGTAAAGACAAAAATGAGTGCTGCAGTAATGGGTTCATGTGTGTCATTTTTGTAACCCTGCGTGGTGGACGTCATGCGTGACTTTTTATTCCCTGCAGAAGTATTTAGGAAACCACTGGGTATTTTTGGACGCAGATGTATTTTCAGTCCAAACAGCTGGTGTTGTCCAGCCTGAGTCTGTGCTCCCCACTCCTCCACCACTGCCACATTTTGATATTGAAGGTAAATATTTTATTAGTGGTTGACATGTGGTCACCGGCGGTGGTGAAGTGTAACACGTGTCATCTGCTGCTGTTTGCGTCATTTTAATAGCAGCTCCCCGCGGCGGTGCTAACTCACTGGGATCCATTGTTTCTTTCATTCATCCATCTTTTAGCTCCTAATCCTTGTGGTGGAGGCTGAGACGCGGGAGTCAATCCCAGTGTGTGACGGCGTCGTACACCCTGAACAATTCACCAGTCCATCACAGAGCTACTGCTACAGACAAGCATTCACACTGACGCCTGTGGTCAATTTAGAGCGTGGGGGTCAACTCCGTTCACTCGAAATTTAAAACACAGTCCAAGTGGCAGGACAAACAGGATGAATGTTTATTGAGCGGTCTCGCACTGACAGTATTTTAACCAGAAAAAAACGAATCACACAGACAGATCTTTTTTCTTCAATACTGCAAATTAAAATTAAAATATCAAGCATAATAAGAATATTGTTACACGCCAACCTCAGAAAAACACCAAACTCTGTACTGTTGACTTATTCTAAGGTAACAAGATACACGTTTAGCTTTGGTGGGCCACATAAAATGACTTGGAAGACTGAAAGTGTGGAGTGTGAACGGCAGTTATTCTAGACACAGACAGTCACTACTCTCTCCTTCTGTTTTATTTTCTTATCTTTATGTTTGTTTTACAAGTTTGTTCCTGAAATGACAAGAAAAGCCAGTCTCATTCCTTGTACAGTACATATGGAGCTGTAGATATTTATCACCAAAACTAAAATAAATATCCTGTATAAACAGAGCTGCAGAGCCGTCACTTTTTTTTTTTTAAGATTAAATCGACTGTTAAATCCACACTTGTTTAAAAGCAGAAATGCTCCGACACCATCATATTGTGATCGGTTAGTGTGTCTGCATGAGAGATAGTAAAGTATTAGAGTGGATTTTTCACACGGCTGACATTATTGATTGACTGACAGAAGACGCTCTGCTGCGTCTGCCTTGTTGTGAAACTCCACACAATCAGTGTGCAGTGTCGCTAAAGGAATTCACTAATGAGCTGCTGTTAAGTGTGACTCACAGGACACGGTTTAGAGGGTATAAATAGTATAAAAGGGTTATCAGATCATCTACTTCATTGTGCCACCGTCGCCGCCATCACTTCCTTTCAAACCACGTCTGAATTCAGGCGCCCGACAGCCACTTGGTCTTTAGAGCTTAACACAAAAATACACAGAAGGAAGTTGACATTTTTATTACAAAGTCTTTCCCTCTGGGTCAGATGCTGTTGTGACAGGCTTTGACTGACAATGTGCTGTAATTTTCTGTTTCAACATTTTCCCTTCCCTTTGGTTGCTGTGTATTTATTTCCTTCTGAATGTGTTGAGTGCCTCCTTGACTAAAGCTCTTTCTAGCCCCAGGGTGTATTTCACCATGGTTTGAAAAGCATTGCGTGAGTCACCGACACACACACACACTCTCACACACACACTCACACAGAGCTGCTATGTTTTTGCCAGTGCCTAGCATTGTAATTCTTTGTTGATTACCTTAGGTTTACTCTGTTTGAGTTGCAGATTAGCTACAACTCTGCTCAGCTCCATTCACTGTGAGGACGCATAATTGCACCAGCCCTCCCAGTAATCTCCCTCCCAGTGAATGTAAGAGGTCTCTTTTGTCAATTTGCTCCATAGAAGGCTGGGGTTTTTTTGTCAGAGGAGCTGCTGAAGAATTTACTAAATTCACTCCTCACTGAATGAACGATGACAGCTACTTGCCCCATGGGTGGCCTTTTCTATTCTTTATTTTATATATATACCAGATCTGGGGCATTTCTCCAGATGAGAGCAGACGCCCAGGTTCACATAAACACGGCCTCTGTTCTGTTACCCTTGAGGACATGCAGTTTCCTCTGAGGCTCTTCAGAACCACGCTACATCGTCATGTGCTGTTGGTTTTCCGCTCACAGAAAGTTGATGTGATGCTGCGATGTGGAGTAAATGCTGGAGATGCTCTGAATAATAAATCTGCCTGTGTCTGTGTGGAACACAGGGAGCTGCAGCGGAGAAGGTGCCAGAACCAAACAAGTCCGCCCTTTAACAACCAGATGAATGGGTTTGATTGACATGTTCTGACAGCATCATTAAATAGGAGTCTGAAGTTAAAAACAGTTTGGTCTTGTCATAGCTTGGTAAACAAAGTTACCTGCAGATGATGACAGCTCTTTGGGATCAGTGCAGAAATAACAAACCATTACAAGAACGAGTATTTTCATTTTTTTTTTTACCCGCCGAGTACCACCAAGCAAAGACGTATTAAATTAGACTCTCTGTACAGTTAACACAGTCATGTGACCAGAAAGTGAGCGGAGCTTTGGTGTATTTCAATTGAAAACACTGTCTCCTTTATTCCAGTAAACAAAGTGATGTTTGTGCTAGCTAAGGCGCATCTTCATCTTATGTTTTGTGAACATACTCGTACCTCGACAGAATAAATCTGACATTCATTCTTGCTCCTGTCTTCCTGATGTGGAAATTCCTGGGACATCATTTTTTGACTAATGTGTAGCTGGTTGTGGTTCATCGCTGTCACGGAGTATGAGTATGAGTATGTGGATTTGAACGAAGTACCAGACACGATATTGATACTGGTCTCAGTATGGTGGCAGTGGTGGCTGAGGAAGCGGACTTGGCTCCATTAGCTTGCAGGTTCGACTCCGCTAGCCCCCGAGGTTCCACTGAGATGCACTGTCCCCAGACAATGTTCCTCGGAGGACTGAGCTGCCCCCTGCTGGGTTAAAAGCAGAGGCCACATTTTGCTGTTTGCGGTGGAGTTCAGTGTCACAGTGACACAAATCATTTTCAGTATGGGTAAACATCAGAAAACAGCAGAGTTATTTTTTTCAGAAAGACCTGAGAAAACCTGACGCCTGTGAGCCCACAGTCATTAAACACAGAGGTGAGAGTTTACATGAATCACGTTTAATTGTTTTCCTTGTTCATTATGTTGTATTGCCGGTGCAGGGACTTGAAAATTGAACTGTTTTGGAGAATTCTTTTTGAAGTATATGAACCAATTACTTCATCCGACACACCACTCTAATGTTCCGTCGCTGCTCTATTTATCTGTGATTGCTTGTTGATTGATCTAATGAAATAATTGGATGTTGCCGATCAGCTTCTCACTCTTTTCGCTAATGGCTGTTTAATTTGACCACCTTTTGAATGGGTTCCATTTATATTCCGGTCTGAACTTGAATTTTTAATCAGTGCACGTCATTCTGATAGTTTCCATGTATCTGCGTCACACGGCACTCTTGTAGACACGACTATAATTCAAGTATTGACACCTACGTAATTGTCCAATTTGCTAAAAAAAAAAAAACATTCTCTATCCGTCGTACTCTTCCATACCAGCTGCAAAGAACAGAGCTCCACTGCTCTGTTGCGCCGCACACCCACAACAACTATGTCCAATAGAATTTGAAACAATGACAAATTGTTAAAAATGTTACCACATAGATACTCAATGATCCTAGACTCACATCAGAGTTAATGAAGTGAGGTCAACTGTACTAGGTCTCTGATCTTACTTTACGTTTTTAATTCATACCCATGTATAGAAAAGGTTAACATTGTGGGAGAAATTAAAAAAATAATAGTTGTATACTTTAGCCATAAACATTGTTTTACTTATTAATCTATTTATCGATCAAAAAAAACCTCCAAATATCTCATAATCCGTGCTTGATGATAATTGTGAATGTGGAGGTTTCCAACCTGTGGATGCCTTTTTGCAGTGTAGGTCCAGCTAACGATGCTCGTTTATGGCTAATGTCAAACTTGGTTTTGCCAAATCGTCCAAATTGAGTACTGCAGGGCGCCTTGATTCAATATCAGGCTAATGGAGAACACTCCCACAGCATATGGAAATTAGTGCCAATCACATCTGAAGAACACAGAATACCTGCAGCATCGCTGAGAACCTTCAGTAAGTGGAGCTTCCCAGCAGTTAAATAAAGTGTAAACGTGATGGATCTGCTGATGGGCAGGCTTTCTGGATGCTAGGCCTACATTAGCCTACACTTCATAGAGCTGTAGCCACCGCGCTGCCTCCATCTATTTAGTGACTGATTTAAATGAAAGTCGACATGAAAAAAAGTGTAATGTGTTTATTCATCATTTTGCCCTGGGAGAAGTGGCCAGATGAATTTCCTGATTAAACTGAAATACCTTTGACTCCACTCCAACAGTATGCCAGCCTCACTGCTAGGCCAAGATTCCAGTTGTACAAGCAGCAGGACCTTTGTGTGCTTGCTGAGAGACTGATTGGACTGAGGGCACAGCCTCCCTCCAAATCCCCAAAGGCCGGGAAGATGAATTAGGTCCTGGAGCACTCTAGAAGAGGTGGCAGCAGGCAGGGGAACAATACAACCTGGGAACGGCTCGTGGCTCATCCATCTCATAATCTGTCACTGAGCGCTGCCCCGTCAGGCCAGCATGGATGTACAAAGGAAATATTTAGGAAACCATATTGGCTAATTGCTGACAATTTTCTGCCCCGAAACCAGTGCAGGGTTCAGTCTTCACTCAGTACCAAGTGCTACAGTGCAGCTCAGCTCCCTGTGGCTTGGAACAGCAAACCCTGATCTGGCTTGAATTTACAACGTGTGAAGGACATATGGCGATGGCTGTGTCGGCTGCGTTAAAGCGTGACATCATACCGGCGCACCACCAAGACCTCCAAATTTTAAAATTAAATGAAGTAGAAAAAACACAAGACATGCAGCTGGTAAATGTTGACATAAAAAAACAGATTTTTTTTTCATCACATCGCATTGTATTTTTAATTAATGGCTAATTGTAGTGTGGAGGTTTGTGCAGTGAGTGGTTTAGTTTAGTTTTAATGGCTTCTCACCACTTGTTCAAAAAGCCCCCAAAGGGCAAACAAAAAGACAGCACAAGTCAGTTACCCCAGTCTCTTTCACCATTTTTCCCCCTCACACAATCATCGTCAGTTTGGAACCATGTTGGCGAAGCTGGGTCTACACAGCGCTGCACTGTTTTTATTAAACCATGGGGAACAAATCTCAGCGCTTTGCTGGTCCCATCCATGTGTTAATATGTTAAGTGGATGCAGACACAAGAATTTCTAAACAGGGCAGGATTCCTTTTCTACTGCCCCCCTCCCCTTTGTGCCGCCCCCATGTATGTCATTGTTTGTTAGCTTTGGTTATTTTAGAGGTCTGAGGTGGGCCCCAGCCGAGGGGTCCCTCAAGGCGAGGGAGTCGTACAGACAGACAGAGAGAGGCGTGTGGAGTGTGATCTAAGACTGTGGCGACTCTTCATGTTGAGCTACAAGCTGTTTACACTCGCAACGTTGGCAACATTTCATTCTAACTACGTTTATTCCACAAATGACGGTGTAATTTACTGAGAGGAAAAAAGATTAAAGTACACATTATTGTCGTCTAATGTGCAGTTAAATAGGTAAATAAAGATATGAGTTAGTATTTCTTCCAAATTGTCTCTGTGTTCATGCAGTAGTAATGACACTGAGTGTGTTTAAATATTAAAGGTCCAGTGTGTGACGTTTAAGAGGATTTACTGGCAAAAAAATAATTGAACATAAGTAGTTTCTTCTAATGTGTAATCGTATTAGAAATAATATACTTTTGAGTCAGCCTTTAAAAGGCAGGTCTTGTGTTAAGAACGCTGACTCCTGATGCAGTTATGACATTAAGGCAGAATCTCACAGACTAGTGTGAAAACTGAGAGAAGAAAATACATATAAAATCAATACATTTCACACCGACGTCAGGTTCTTCATTTCATTGCACAAAATCTGCAACTAATAATGGGGTAATATTAGTATTATTACCCAGTGCAGCTCAAGAGGAGGAAATGATCATTATTTTTTCTCTGTGGGTTAAAACACAGTTGTTAATTAAAAGAGTAACAGTTATGTAGGAGGGTTAGCACTACCCTGTGAATTACCCTGGTCGCTCCACTCTTGCTGTGATCTTTTACTCCTTTTTAAAGTACTGTGCTACTCACCATATTAACCATATTAACATTGTAAATTTACAGCTGTATCATTAAGTGTTACTGGCCCGTTCCACAAGTGACACTGATCGATGGGAGTAGGAGCCGTGCAAATATTAGTAAATCCTCACAGCATGAGACCAAACAGAGCGGCAGAAAAAGACAGACGTGACAGGAAAATCACTCTGGAGGAGCTGATGCATAAATCCAATTCAAATGGATTTCCCATTACAGACGGTTTTCACTCTGCACCATTTCTAACGATTCACCCATTGATGATCAATTCAGTCCTTGACCTTTTGACCTCCCTAAATGAGAAGGTACCTGCAACAACACCAAATGTTAAATGGTAGGTATTCAAATTTATGACCGTCCATTTTCTCCTGAGTGAATACCATGGAAACAGCTGAATATTACCAACTGGCCAAAAGAGTCTCCAGAGGTTGTGCAGTTCAGCTGGAAAAGAGAAGCACCTGGTTTTAGGATCTTCATTTATTTTAGAGGAACTACAGGAAGAAAAAAATAAGTGAACCGTTGTATTAAACAAGTGTTTAAACCTCCCGAAATAACCTCAGACATGAGTTTTCAATAGCCGTGAATGTGCAGCTGTATAATGTTGAAGTGGAAATTTGGACCTCTCGTACATAAGTGCTCAGGTTCAGCCTTAATTTCATACAGCCTGGTGTGAACTGTTCCCAGGAGGAACTTCAACTCTTACTCTGCTGTTCTATGGCTGAGCTGCTCCTGCTGTAAAGGAATCTCCTGTCCTGGTGTGTAACAGAGCCAGGTCCTGGGAAGAACAAAGGGAAAATGACATGAAATGTTAAACCTTGAAATTAAATACAAAATTAGAAGGTTAATTCAAAATCTGACGGTAGATGCTGTGATTACTCATTCGTTTCTTGTCTTGTGGCAGAACTGACGTTTTTTCAGGCTTTTAATTCAAAATTGTAAAACAAATATAAAAAGCAACTTAGATTCTCCTTGTCAAATAATCTTTTAGGTGTAAATTTTAAGGATGCAGAAATACTTTGATTCATCTCTTACTTACTTACTTTGTGATCATTCCGTGAAGGTTTTCTCATGTGGCAACAGATCAATCAATGCGTCTACACATACATTTTTTTTAAAAGCTTATGGATAAAATGTGACCTTTCCTGTCCAGGACAACTCAAGGTGATGCTAAAGGTGGCTAGGCACTGAGATGCTAGCTGCCAGCTCACGTGTGTGGCTGTACACTTCCTCTCCCCCTCCTCACAAAAAAACTGTAATTCCTACAGAAATACAATTTTCTTTTTAACCAGATGTAATTAGATACAAATCAGTACAATTTTTCTAGTTCATTTTTAAATCTGTATATTGTCTTTCTCTATGTTCGCTCTCCAAAACATCAACGCCCACCCGGGGGGCACACCCCTAACTTTGAGAACCTCTACAGTAACTGCATATAAAACTTACTGGAACACCAACATTCTCTTTAAAATAATGATAGGATTGTGATTGATAGAGTGCAAAAATGGAGTTGAAATTTTATTTACACTTGTTCTTGTTTTTGTAGAAGGTTAATTTGTTAAGAGTTTAATTTACTGAAACAGATCACAGCTGCTTTAGTGATTTTAATAATGAGATATTTTTAAAAAAACTCTATTCATCTACCAAACTCTAAAGCTACAAATCTTTTCCATCTGGTTCTCAGGAATTCAGAACACGTTTGTTGACGTCACCAGCCTCCATCAGATGATGTTTTGATGTGGGATCTGTTTATTTATTCCTGTAACAGACTCATTCTACTGTTGAGTGTAATGAACACATAAATGAGGACTCTTCCAAAGGCTTTTTCTTTTTCTCTGGACATTAATTCAATTCCACGAAAAGGCATCTTCCCCGTCTCCAAGGCTGGTTAACACACACATGCTGCCACACTGAGACAGACTTCAGATGATTTCTGTCTTCAAGGCCTCTGCTGTCAGAGAGAGTGAATCCCACAGCAGAGATTTTCAAGCCTTGAATATGTAAAACAGCTCCTTCCAGGCTGCGGCTTTCTTGGAAGCAGTAACTGTGTAGTGTAACTGATACATAATGTGATTACTCTATTTACATATCACTATGTGATGGAGTATAAATGCAAGTGCGTTTGTTGCTACCAGCTACCAGATGTGTATTTATTCTGGTGAATGTTGAAATATAATTATGAGTTGACAAAGTAGTTCCTTGATTTGACCAACGTCGTCATACATTTCTTTTGGGAAATGCTTCTATTTCTGGGTTGTCTCTGATTATTTAGGTCAAAGCTGAAATTGTCTCGTGTTCTTACCTGCTTTTCCCATTGAAGGAGGAGGTTAGGAGCATCTTCCCGGCACAAAAGAATACATGAATACACATTTGACTCGGAGTACTCTATGTAGCTCGGCATAGAAAAAAATTCTTCTTACTATAATGCATCCAAATTTACTTTATTGATGTGTTTCTTTCTTGCTGATTGAGTGTTGGCTCCTGGCTGATCTAACGTTCATGAAAACACATTTTTGCTCAGCTTAATGCACATTGTCTCGTGACTCCAGTCCATTAAGCACTAATGGTTTGTGACCTTCGATGGTGTTTCCTTGACTATAACGAGGAAATCAAACCATAGGCTAAAGAAGACAAACAGACAAATCCTTCTCCCTGCTCATTTCAGTCTCCTCTAACAAGCAGAGGAGAATCCTTGTACCCTGCTAATTTATTACTCACTGCTCTAACTGCAATGCAAATATAGCATTTAATGGTGAATTACTGAGGTGAGTCGGAGCCGAACAATGAGATGACATCATAAACTATATGTAGCTAATTGGATAAATGCAAAATCAGAAATAGGCAAAGTAAAGCAAAGGTTGACAATTTTCAGGTGCAATTTCCATTGATTTCTGGATTCTCATGTCATGCTTTAGCATGTATTTTCCAACCAATAGAATCTTAAGTTACAAAACTGGCATCTCATTCCACTTCTGCTTATGTAGTCATTTCCTAAACTAGTGGAATATTTTGAACCGTTTCCACAGCTTTTCTTTCGTAGCCCATGTCTTTCAATGTAGATGGCAGGTAGAATACGATAGATCTGTTATTTAAAATCCTTTCTTTTTTCACGTGTTTTACAAATAAGAAATAAACACTTTATGAATATCATCCATAAACAGACAGGCAAGTCACCCAGTCTTAACAGGAAAAGTAATTATTTTTGTCTCTGTTTGTAACATAATCCTTGTAATAGAAACAATCACAAAAACAATTATAAGAGGGTTGTTTTTTCCACAGGGCAGTTTGTAGAACAAAGCATGTGTCTACGAACTAACTTGAAGAGATTTTGCATAACTATCTATATACAACGTAGCTTATATGTAGGGCACAAATGTATAATTTATTAACGCAGTCTAGATTCAATACAGAGCAAATAGAGCGTTAATACAACACTGTGTGTTCATGAGGTGAGAGAGAACAGATTTGTGAGCTGCCTCAAATGTCATCCCATTTCAGGATGCTCTTTATCTCTAACAGATCTTCTGCGTCGTTATAGTACATAACCATTCTTGGGTTTTCACGGCAGAAACCCATCAACACTGTCTGGTATTTAAATGTAAACCTGTGACAACAACATCAACAGACGTACACTGCCAACCCCGGGTTTGACTGGAAAAAGACGATTGTCGTTCGTGATGCTTTAATTCATCAGCTCCAAGACTTTCTTTTATAAAGTCATGGAGAGGGGATCACACGGCTCAGGCCGGCCCTCCCTGTTATTTCACATGGCTGGCTGATTAGCCCCCCCTCTTTTCTTTTACTGATGGAAAACACATGGCTTCCTCGCAGCCTGTTCATTTCAGGTTGCAGGCAGTGAGATGCTCAGCAGCAAGAGTACAATGTTTGGAGCCTGGGCCTTGAAAAGCAGTCATCATCAAAAAGCTGTCCCCTCCAGTCCCCACCAGCCACTGACTGTTATTTAGCTTTCCAATGGAAGCTGGCTGCTCCCCTGGGAAGGCAGGAGTGTGCCTGCCAGCAGAAATGTATCACAGGCAATAGAGAAAGATGGAGGATGGTGAGTAGCTGCTGCTGCTGCTGCTGCTGCTGCTGCTGCTGCTGCTGCTGTGTTTCCCTCTGTGTGAAAATGAATCCATTAATTTAGTTCCCCCTCCCCTCTTTCCTCTCCTCTCCTCTCCTTTCCTCTCTTCTCTGTGCCTGTTGTCTCTGTTTGTTAGCGAGATGATTCCTTCTGTCATGTCAAAGGCAACATTATCATATTCTTGTTGCCTGGGAAACCAGCACTGAGAGAGACAACGACTTAAAACCTTTATGGTGTTTGAAGCTGGAAAAACATGAAAGGTTATCCACAGTTCTGTGGGAGTGGGAATAGTGACATATCTTAAGGGGTCTTATGGTTGGATGTTTTCCTTTCCTGCCTCTGTGTTCTCGGAGAATTTTCCCCCTGTGTGGTTGTTTGTTAATGGATTCACTTCAGTGAGAGTAGAACGTGGCTTAGGAATCAGCAACAGCAAGACATTCAATTTACTGGGGAGCATGGAGATTGATTGTAGCCTCAACTGTATTATTTTCTATAATTAGAATATCAGACTAGAAAGCAGCTGAACAGTGTTTCTCTGTGTTTCCATTGTATGAAAACGATCAGCCTCAAAACAGTTTTTCTCTGTGTTTCCATTGTATGAAAACAGTTGACGTAGAACCTAGAGGTCGGAGGCTGATCGTTTAGGATTTGGTCTCAGTTACCGTAGATTTGTTTCAAGATTTAATGAATGAATTATTTGATTTAATAAATGTTGTACTAATAAGCAACCAACAAACATTTGAGCGTAGCTAGCAACTATGTATGACATGAAGTCAATTAAAAAGTAAACATATTGTCAACAGATTTCTTTTTCTGTTAAGGAAATGTTCAGGGGTTTCTTCAGTCAAACACGATCATACTTCTGTATATTACAATTCCTTTTAGCAGAAAATACATGATACTGGATGTAAAGATGTGAAATATTTTAAAAAACATAAAATTCTAATTTTTTTTCTAATTAATAAACAAGATAAGATTTTTCTATATCATTGTATAATATTTGATACATTGTTATTTTCGGCAACTATTTGCTCACAGAAATGCTCATTTTAGAAATAAAAACATTTTTTGGCTTATAACATTCTGTAAACATGGAAAGCTTGAGGCAGTTTTTTTTATCTCTGAATCATGTGTAGCAAATATGATACCAATGGTTATATAATAAAAAAACACTGAAAAATGATACCAATGGTTATATAATAAAAAATCATAAGGTTGGTGGATCATAAGGTCACTACGGGAGATGACGCATAAGCGCATACTGTGAATGATTCACACAACACTGCCACCTGTATTTCTGCTCTAAATGACACCTGGCTTCGCTTATATGTATTTATTATAATATAGTCTAAAAGAAACCCTAGGTACTATACAAGTACATCTTTGATGACAATTACATCATTATAAACAGACATTGATTTGGGTTAATGCTCAGAGAAATGAGGAACATGTAGTATGTGCTACTATCTTTGGTAAAGAGAGGGATGTGTGGAGGAGTCCTTAGACATTTTCCTGATTTTTTTCCCTGTGTTTAAATGAAGATTGTATGTGTTTTTGTTATTTAAAAAAAAACACACTCTTTGTCTGATGTTGGAAGACTAGCGATGTCCTGTTAGGTCCGAATGACTGCTTTTAGAAAAACAGATAATCACACCAAGATAGAGCTGAGCACCTGCTGGTCTGTGGTTTTCCAGCTCCATCACTGACTTGACAAACATTAATTATGCTCAATTTGAATAACAATTTGGCAATTTCTAAATTGTCATTTAGACAGCTACGCTTTTAAAATATTAAAATTGCAATTGATACCCACCAAGGTTAATGGGAACCTTGAACCCCCCCTCCCCACTCTTTGGATTTTGACAGCAGCCATTTGCACTACTAGCTTTGGTTTCTACTAGTAAACATTTTTCACAAAGACATATCTGGAGTATTTTCAAAAATGAGCACAGAAAAAAACCTTGACAAACAAAATACTTACTCTGGTCAAATTTTTAAAAAGACAAATTGATTTTTTTTTCATAATCCACTTTTAAATCATTCTCCAAAAGGACTTTTTAAAATTATTTGCTCATCACTGCTGACCTCGTCCAGTTGCTTCTCAAATAGCGGGTGTAGACCCCATAGCTTCAGCTATTACAGGGAAATGGGGTGTCAAGGTGTCAGTTTAATTTTTTTTTTCCAGGATGGGGGATTCTACTGACTTCGACAATAGGTCTATCTAAATCCATAACTCTGCAGAAAATCTTTGACGACCTACTGCCTGACTAACGACCCTGTCACCGGCCAGTGACACAATATTCGTGTTTTTTTCCGGTCTACTCAGTTATTCTTCAGAGTTAACAAACGTAAAAAACCAAGTCCATGTCGTCTATGTGCGCGATCCAGTTCCGTGTCTTTAAGCCGCGGATCTGTGGAGTGTGACAGTTCAATCCGCGTGGAGCAGCGTGTCCAGGTTTTCCTGGTCGCTCCCGCTGCTGCTGCTGCTGTTGCCTGTTGGCTACGTTGTATCAGTTCCCACACGGAGAAGCACCGCGGCGTCCATCCACAAACAGTGAACACGGAGGAATTAAGGCTGGATGGGAAGCTGCTGGCTGAGGGAGAGTGGCCGGAGTGGACCGGACTTGTGTCGGGACATTGATGAAAATGTTCTCCGGACCGGGTTGTTGTCGGTGTGGACGGTATCGCGAAGTGTGATGGCAGAAGTCCAGTGAATCGCTGGCCTCTCTCCTCTGCTCTTGTGTTGGATGTCTTGGGGAGTGCGCTGCCACTGCTTTCTGCTGCTTCGGATTTTTTTTTCCATTTTCCTTTCTCTTTCTCTCTTCCCTAGAGGCTTTTTTGTCATTCAGGCTTTTTACACTGACTTGTTCTTTTTATGGAGTGCACATTACCATGGACACTCAGGGATTTGGAATAGGAGTGTCTAGCTAAGTCGGTAAGTTAGAACATTTCTCAAATTTCTCTCTCTTATATTGTTGATAATGCATCGGCTCCATGGCCACTTAACGTCAGCCTTGCGTGCAAGGCTCTACACCACAGAGTCAACAAAGCATGCAGCAGCAGCAGCAGCAGCAGAAGCAGAAGCAGCAGCAGCAGAAGAGAGAAGCCCAGCCAAGTCTGAGTGCACTCTGCGCTCATTGTTTCACTCTACCGCACAGCCTACAAGTCCCATTAGCTCAACACACAGAGCTAACACAGTCCTGTTAGCTCCTTCAAGTTCAACTTAACACTTTAACAATCACCCAGGTCACCACATCTGACACAGAGGCAGAGACAACCGCCCAACACCTGTGGGTTTTAAATATGACCTCTATAAGTTCGGTGTTGCAAAAGACATTATGTGTCTAAGTTAAAGCTGTGTGTCTTGTTTCAGGGTAGTTCCTAAAGTGTTTCCCAAGCTTGCCCCCAGCCCCCCCACAGGAACCCCATGGGTAGACTTTTAAGGTTTCCTATAGAATAAAGAAACTTTTATTTTCCAGGAATCCAGCATGCCCCCCCCAAAAGAAATCCAAATTTAGGATTTTTAAATTTAGGAGATTCTTTCATATATTACATGCATTGCATTTTTGTAGTTGCCTCATTTGCTAACATTTAGCAATCAAATGGCTCTAAGATTCTTGGAAAAAAAAAGCACAAAACAAAAAATGTGACTTCATATGCCCACACCTAAGTTCCTGTATTTCATGTAAGTGGTATACTATGTGAATATCCTACTTTTGAAAAACTGTACTTTGGCGTCACTTCCTGCAATACTGTACATACATGCTTTCAAAAACAGTGTACAAACAGTTGACAGGTCAGCAGATATCTGCAGCTTTGAGGAAATGTAAAAAAAAAAGAAAAGTATTTTGTTCTTTGTGATTTTGGATTGTATTTTTGCAACCGCAACACTCATCCTTAACAACCTGGGGTCACCATCTTTGATCACACTACCAGTCCTTGTTAAATACCTGCAACATAGAGGGGAACCCTAAGAACAGTAATAATATAATACAGTTTCCCACAGAATTTTAGGAGTGTCGGGGAGGCAGGAGGGGTGTGATTGAAAGTTGTCATTCACTTCTTCCTTTAACCCAATGGCCAGGGAACACACATGCGCACTCGCTCCCTGCCCCATAGAGAGCGAAAAATTAGCCTTGGTTTAGTGGTATGTTAGAAGATGACTGGCACAGTGAGATCGTCACTAAATCATGTTTAGTTGAGGAGTGTGCAAACGTGCCAGTGTCATAACAGGGTTACACTTGTGTAACAAGTCGTATACTAAATGAGTGTAACTACAGAGAAGTGAGGCCCAACCATTAGTTGTGGTCTGATAAACTGTTCATATCAGGATTTTAGATTGGAAAAAATAATTGGGGAAATTCTACGTCAGATTAGCCATTTTCCTTTTTTGTCCTATTTTGTTTGGGGAGCACAGTCTCAGTAAAGTGTGTCATTTCAATTAGAGGACCTGCTTTTTTAACAAGGCATCTTGGGGTTAATTCTACACTCTGCTCTCTGGCCTGTTCTGCCTTATCCAGTTTAACACGGCAACAAAAGACTGAAGAGTGGCCATGTCTCCCACTGTTCATGCTTTAAATTAGAAAAGAGATGTTTTTATTCAGAAATGTTTAAATGTTTAAATGACTTTCCTGTTTATCTGGTTGAACAAGCATCAGTCGGTCTGTTTGTAATGTTCCATCCACTTGAGGTTTGTTGATGTATAGTGGAGAGAGCTGCCAAGAAACCTGGTGTAGGCCATTTCATAAAAGTCTTTCTTCTTTAATTTAAGCCTTGTGGTCAGATACTTGATATCTCATCCAAGACATTTGGCAGTGAAGCTCTTCATTTGCATCTAAAGTCCTTAAGCATTCCTCTTTAATGCTGCAGTTTATTTTATAAACTAGTTTGTTCACCTCGTGTTTGGCAGCCCTGCTATCTGCTGATTAAAATAATTAAAGCAAACACATACAGAGCAGTACCACAGTGTCGCAGCAGTTCATCCTCCTACTCACAGAATAAGAAAGAAGTCATTGTAGTGTTAATTCTGTTGATTTAAGTACGCTATACATTAAAGACACCCATTCTGCAACATGTATTCTCTTTGTGTGTGTTTCATGCCTGAGGTTGAAGTAACAAATTACCTCTCTGCAGGCCTGTGGCTGTTGTAGGCTTCAACGCATTGCTATTGGTTTGCTTTTGTTAAAGACTTGTATGTAGTCATTGTAATCTGACAGGGTGTTTGCAAGCCATATCAAATGACATGCAGGAAATACTGTAGTGTAAAACGTGTACAGCAGTGTACCAAACACCCTCAGACCCACAGATGCAGATTTGAATATTAAACAGAACGGTGTCAACAATTAGTTCTTGGGCAGATCATTTCTGGGGAAAATGGGGGTTTCCACGTTTGGAAAGCACCTAGAGAAACAACCAAGAGCTACAGTAAACAGTAAATGGAACCTATAAATGATTCAAGCATTTCACTTAGGTGGTGGGGTGTTAGTCAGTATTGATTTTTACTGACTTTTTCTATTGATTTTAGACACTGTGAGAGGGTTTTATTGTGAATGTAGCAGACTGCGCTCAGTAGATATTACGGCATTTGGAATACAGTTAATTATTATAAGACCTTTTGAGGGGAAACACATCATTTTTTTTAGTGCAACAAAAGAGAAAAATAACTCAGTTGTTTGAGGCAGAGGTGATTCCTTTCTGTTTCACAATCCTTTCTGCTCCACGTCTGAATTTTTGTTTTCAGTGTTGTTTCTGTGTAATCTCTGTTAGCAGTATTGTTGTACCACAGTAGGTGTATTATGAAAAGTCTGATAGAGCTGGTCAGTTGGTAAGTGGAAGTGAAATTTAAGAACCCGAGCCTCACACAATAACATGACACTTTATAGCTGTCAGAGCTGTGTAATTTGCCTCCACTCTGGACGAAGGCCGAGGTCGAACATGAGAGCAGTGCAACTCAGGGGAAAAAACATTTTCATATTTGTCTGGTGTGATTTTTGACATAACTGAGGCGCGCTGCTGTGCTTTCTCAGTTGAACAGAAAAGAAATGAGTCAAATTATGTCTAGTGAAAATGTGTTTTTACTTTGGCTTTGTGCTAACTGTGGAAAGAAAGAAATGTTGGAATTATTAAGCCGCTGCCCAACATTTTTACATTTTTCATTTATTTATGAATTTATTTTTGGTTTTCTACTCTGCACCAGTGTTGTCATCTAGGAAACTGTGGAAGAAGAGAATAACAAACTGTGTTTGTTCAGAGGTCCAGGGCAACAGATTAACCCAGGACAAGGGGATTATTTGGCTTTGTGAGGCTCCTGTCAGCTCATGGCAACACACCAGCTAAAGGCAAAGTAACAAAGAATTTACCATTCGTTCTTCTAAAGCACTAATTTTATTAAAACTGTTATGAATATATACGAAGATGCAGTACAGTCTTTGTTTTGTTTTTTTGGATCATTTCAATAGAAATCATTTTTACAGTGTTACACAAAATCTTGTTCTCATGGGTACAAATTGACAGATTGAGATAAGACTGAAGACCTATGTTCACACAGTGTAAGATTGAGATAAGACTGAAGACCTATGTAGTTAAAAACTTCACACAGTGTTTTCCCCAAGGTTGAGATTTGTTCCAAATGGTGGTCTTAAAGTGGTGGAGGCAGGGGTTGGGCGTGCTGAAGCAGTTGTGGTAAGCTTCAGTCATGAGCACCAGCCTGCAGAAAAATGCCACGACATGATCCAACTTCCAGATAGCGGCAAGGAATCGTAAAGTGAAACCAATGCAGTTTGTCACGGCAGACTTTTATACGTGATAGTCTGCACATCCAGCTGCGTTTAACACAAGCACACTAAAAAGAACAGTTTGGTGAACAACAAACCATTTTCTTTGTGTAAATATTATAAACTGCAGTGTGGTGAGTGTAGAGCTAAACATCCTTTATTTACTCTCGAATTTAAGTATAGTCCAACCACAAATATCTATTAGGTGTTGACTTGATGCCAAGTCCTATTTCAGCATTGCTTTGAAGAAGGGTTACGTGGACCTATAAAAAGAAAAAAAGCTTTTAGCCTTGACTGCAATACGTGTCGGTTATTTAAAATCTCTATGGCATCTAAGGAAGGCAAGGTTTATTTACACTTTTTCTTCTGACAAACCTGAAATTCTTTTTAATAAATATTAACACTTTCTACACGCTTCAGAAGGTTACGACCAAGGCTTTGCACTTGCTCAAATTACAAAAATGTGGATCTGTTTTTTAGTACAGGCAAGTTACAGTTCAGTTCAGTTATCCAGAGTGTGTTTTACTTTAAATGCTTTAAGTGTATGGTTTGGTTGTACATCAGTTCATAAGTACATTTCCATCCAAATTTACCTGTGTCACTCACCTACGTTAACATAGTGGTAACATCATAATGTAGTACATAAAAACATCAAAAGTGTCTGGATTTTGCTTGAGAGTCATCAACACAAATGAAGGAAAGTGAATGTAGCACCATCCAATCTATAAAGCCTCAAAGGTCTTCCGCATATAGCGCCATGTGATGGTGTCCCCTACGAACTAGTTGACACTTTACGTCTGAATGACAGAACAAGAGTTTCTTAATAGATTCATTGGAGACGGGGACTTAACCATAAAACGCCATAGGTCGAGGACGTTGTAAACCGAGGACACACTGTCATCATTTACTGATAAACATAATAAAATCTTAAAGCTAAATTAAATAACATTAGTAATACTCCCCGCCCCACCCCTCTCAGTTTACTTTTTTTGTTGAAAATATTGGCCACATGAAATATTCACCATTTAAGCAGCTAGTGTTTATCATGGGTTGGAAATAAGTCGGTTCAGCTTTAGTTTTTATAGCATTGATTGGTGTCTCTGCAGAGAATTGCCAGTTATAGCAGAATAGAGCACTGTGAATGCTTGTTGCACTGCTGTTGCTCTGCCAAGGCCTGGTGATCCATCTTTTCCTGGGATGCAAGCCCAAGTAACACACATCTTCCCCACCCACACACACTATAAAGATATTGTCAGCCATTGTGGTGCTACCCAGGCTCCAGTGCTGCAAAAACACTGTCTCATTTGCCTCAGGTTAGCGCAATGTTGTTAAGAACAAATGCCACAGGAATGATAACTCAATTCAGGGTGATATGGAAAAGATTGGTAATTGTATTAGGCTGCTGCAGTGATGAAGTCCTGTCAAGCACCATTAGTGTGTCTGACACCATTGTACTTAAAGCACTGTCTTGATATACTCACTCTGTAACAACATGCCATTGTTTATCACACTCACTGTAGTTGTTACTCCTTTGCTGCAAGATTCACAAAGTACATTTCTATCTCTAAATAGCACATTAACAAAGCAGTGTGAAGAAAGTGCACAGAGTTCTTTATGGTCCACTGCATTGACAATTAACTCAAACACAGCATTTGAAGTCTGGTGTTTTCCCAGATCTATTAAACTTGATCTGTATCTGAAAGGCTTTTTTTTTATAAATGAACCTTTTCAGAATCAAATTCAGGGGGGACAGTGAAGATGTCATGTGAAATTTCCTCTGCTGCACATCAATATTGTAACATTCTGGCAGCGAGTTGTTGGTTGTAAACGCTCTGTCCCCACAGCACTCATTACTCTGAAAAATCCACTGTTGTGTGCCTGTAATCAAAGAGACACATTGTCTGTTCTGAATGACACATGCCTTGTGATACTGACAAAGCCAAGAGAGAAGATTCTCAAACGGCAGAACTGCGTCAGCATAAAGTACAAACAAGTCGAAGATATTGTCGTATTCTTGTAGTTGTAAGAGTAGGCTGTCATTTGTTTTCTTCCCAAAACTACCATTGGTCTTTCACCATCACCATTACTCTGTTTTTGTTGTAGCCATATAAAAATATATATATAAAAAATTAAGACTTTGATTTTTATTTGTATGATCCCAAAAGATATAGAGTTGACAACAAACATAAAAATATGATTTAGAATAAGTTAAGTTTGAAACACATGAGCAAAAGTCTCTGGAGTTCCTTAAAATTATTGCATCTTTTAATGCCACAATGCTGCTGCGGTTTGTATCTTTGTACTTGCTATTTGTTTTCTTGTTTCACTGAGTAGAAATCCCTGAAAATCCCATTTTACTGTACAAATAATTCTGCTTTATGCTTCTCCATTCTTCAGAGGTGGCCACAGCTGTAGTCCTGATGGTAACTCAGAAACCACAGCCTTAGAACAGATCAAAAGAATTTGAATATTAATGATGAAACACAGCAGGCTGTCTGTAAGTGATTCTAACTACAAAATCCAAAAAGGAAAACAAAACCTTCGTGAGTTTGCTAATTTGCTTCTTATCAAATTAGACACAAGTGACAAACTACTAATGTAATCAGGCTTCATGAGTCCATTATCTGTGCTTAGTTATTTTTCTATCAATAGAGCCATTTGATGGAGTCAGATTCAACATCATTTCACATAATGATGCATCCCTCACACACATTAAAACACTGCACTTGAAATCAATTTCTGAATAGGGATTTATGAATAACATTGAGGCTGCAATTAAAAAAAATGGAAAAGTCGGTCCACCTGAACAATTCAGGCTTTTATCTGTGCCGTCAGAAAAACGCTTTGAGGAATGACAGTGGACAAATCACTCGGTGCCTGCAGACAGTGTATATCGATTTCTTCTTCGGTGTCACTACTGGGATGTTTACTGCACATTTTAAAAATATCCACAGTATGGACATTTGTCCAAACAACGATCTTGTGTTGTCTAAACTAAAAGAAAGAGAATCCTTTCAGAGGATTTGAAAGAAATCGTTGAGTAGGGATGTGTGTATCGGCAAGAATCTGGTGATACGATGTGTGCCATGATACAAGGGCAACGATACAATACATGGAGATATACTGTGATGCTATGGGCTCAAGGATATATTGAGGTTTTTTTTAAAATAATTTAATTGTAGGAGAATTATCAGCAGAGTAAACACGATGCAGTTACATGCTTTGCATCAAGTTTTGTAATCAACATTTGTAATTGTTAGAGAAGAAATAAAAGCAAAATGAAGTGAAACAACTCTATGAATAATAATTAATTGTTAATAAAAAATCCATACAGGGCTGTAGAATGTTAATAAAGTAATGTGAAACAAGATATTACTATATTTTAGTGGATTGATATTTTCTATTTCTATCAATCTATTACACTGTCGGTGGGTAAAGCCTAACTCAACAGTGAACCCCATTCTCAGCTGCACTGTATAGGATACATGGACACACTGATGTTGCTGTCCAGCTTATAGTTCAGTGTGTTGTGGTTTTTCCTCTATTCTTCTAGTGTTCCTTAATGGGAACACAGAGTGGACTAGTAATGGAAAAAATGCTCGTTACTGTTGCCTTGCTATCTTTTTTTTTTTCTTGAGGCTTTCCTTCCACCACAGTGAGTTCTCTTTATAAGAACGAGTGTCAATGGAGGTAAAACCAATTACTCGGGCTGCGTAACAAATGCACAACATGGCCTGATAATGTACGAAGCATCCATCTTCAGAGGTAGCGTTGCCACAACAATCTGTGGGTTAAATCCTCCTCTGAACTATCAATCAAGACTCGTGCTGCAGGCATATTCACATGGGGTAGGGAGATGAGTCATCTTCAACTGAAGAGTAACATGTTTAAAAATTAATAATTAAGCTCCTCCCAACTGTGAATGTGTCTGACTAAGTTCCTAAAAAAATACATTAAGACACCATTAAAAAATCTGCCATTCTCTAATAAAAACCGAAGGTGACAAGTTTCACCTTCAAGACTCTAATCTGCTAAAGAGAAATAAACTGACGATAACGTGAAACCTCAACTTTTGACACTTTGGGCTCTTTGCATTTTATTCTTTTAAAAAAGCAACTCAAGAAAGTGTGAGAGGAAATTTTATTTGACAGTTATGTAAAACAATAGTAAGTGAAATCATATCTGAATGGAAGAGAGTTGCAGTGTTCCATTATTTAGGATGACAAAGCTGCTAAACTTTGACTTAGGGAACTTCATTGATTCACTTGTTTAATAGATCACCAACAAGTCATGTTGTTGGCAAACCTGCCAAGTGTGTTTTCAAGGGAAAAAGGTATGACATTGGTTTGCCACGTAGCCGTTCTCTGAACCTTTTTAACAGGTTTGGTTTATCATTGTCACATTGCAGTAGTTGATAGACAACAGTAGTGAACTGTCCATTGTGTACCCTACTGTGGCCCAGTGACTGCTGGGATTGGCTCAAACCACATGTGAGCTTGATAAGCATTGAGTGGGAAAGTGAATGAATGAATATTTTTATAAATAAATTAAATCTTATACTAAAAATGCTCTTATCATCCAATTTTAACCTAACCTTTAAGTAACGGAGTTAGAATATTGTTAATGAATCTCTTTATACAAATTTAATTGCAAAATTGAAGAAGTCCATTCCCCCGTCTCCCAAAAATGGAACAGATATTTCCTCTAATCCAATCAACAATAATGTTTGCTATTAGTGTTGAAAACTTGCATCCAGCATAGTTTCACTTTAATATAATTTAACTGAACTCCTTTCACCCTGCAGTTCAACGTTGCAGACTGCATGTCAGCCCTGACTGACGGATTATTTTCTCACCTATAGCCAAGTACTGCTTGAGCAATACTTGATATTGGAATAACTGGTTTTGGAAGATGTATTTATTTTTGGTGGTATTTTTGGTGCAAGAAAATAGCGTTACAGTTGAGTTAATTGCCCAGCAATTGTGACACTGTCAAGGACTTGTGAAATGTAGAAAGAAAATTGCATTTAAATTTGTGCCTGTTCCTTCCACTCATCAATTTTTGAATGTGACACTTGTGCCTCCCAGGAACAGCTCCCTGCACAATGTGTGAGTGACGCTGGTATTTGAGATGTGCTTTGTTGACTCTGCTTCTGTCAGGCAGCTGCTGGAAGAGACGCTGGCAGTTATTTGAGGTTAATGGTTCAGCATGCCTTTTCTCTTGTTAGACATTTACATAGCAACACCTCAACTGTGACCAGTGGCCTTTCCAATCTCTCTCTAGTAAATTATTTGTCTCTAGTACATTATCTGTCCATATGAAGTCAATAGGGACATCAATAGTGTTTAGAGGGAGACGGTTTAAAAATGTTGAAACTAGGACATCGAAACTCATTAAAAAAATCCTCATTGAAAGTCATCATGAAAAGCTTAACCAGTTATAAATTTAAAGTGAAATTATGATTGAAAGAAAATTTGAATGATGAAACATCAAAATTTTGAGATCAACAACAAAGAAACCAAAGGGTAATGGAAGCAGAAGCTAATAATGATTACAATAATTAATAATTTGAACTTTATTGAGCCCAAACAGAAGATCTGCACCTCCAGGCACCAAGTACGTAGTTCTGCTGGAACTACCTGCCCTCTGCTGCTCTCAGCAACTAAAACTCCATAGTTTATGATTGAAGATGCTGCATGGTTTGGAGCTAACAAGTTTTTAAAAATGGTTTGGTAGAATTTAGCCAAAGTAGTTTAAAGAACAAAAAACAACTAAATTAGAGGAACGTAGCATTAGTATTAGCAAAGATGAATCCATACTCTTATCTACAAAACACACTTATAATATTCAATAACTAATCAATTGCACCCATCGTATGAAACTGGATGTTATTGCAGGCAGTGTTCATTAATGACTTTTTCTATTCTTTTTGAGTTTTTCTATCTTTGATCAGATATGTAGGACACTGTGTCTCAATACCATTTCTCAAAGGTTTTACAGTCTAAGCTGCATTAGAATTCGGGCCAAAGAGTGTAACAGTTTCATGGGATTGGTTTGTTCTCTCTTTGACCTCAGTTGTACAATGGGTTGAACTTGAGACGAGAAATAGTTTTTCATTCTCTGTGGCCTATCAAGTCAGAGCAGCTGTATTGTTTTCTGTCTTTTGTTCATCCACTTGGTCTGGGTCCAACTTTAATATTGCCAAAAAATGTTGTCAGACTAAATCATCCATTTGTTACAGGTACATAAATATACGTCATATCTCTGTGTCAAATTAAATCAGGAGCCCAACTGGCATCAGGGTGTGACCCGGTTCTAATAGAAGAATGGCAAAGCAGTTGTTTCATTTTTGGCACAGTCCGTGTGCTTCAGAGCTCCATTGTACATCGGTACGTTTATATATATTCACAATATCGACAAGACAAATAGAATCTCAACCTCTATTACCCATCACAAGTTATATTTTCAGTCAAGAAAATTAGCCTTATGTGAACTGATTGAATGGTGTAGTCAAGTCATTCTCTTGATAATATTTCAGATGTTATTGTAACAGCAAATACTCTGTTGTACTGCATACTCCACGATTTAAATTCACCACAGTGGAAGATAATCACAGAAAGTCACAGAAACAAACAAATAGACACAGTCGTGATTATAATAACCAGGGTAAAGATCAACAACTGGAAGAAAAAAGTGTTTACCAAAAACACAAGCAAGTGTATCACAGTGGCTGCAGGTTTTACTTTATCGACTTGCAATTAAACAAGTATGTATCGACTTGGGAATAGAGAGACCAAAATAATCGGAGGTCTTTTAAGGATCGGAGTGGCTCTCTTTGTAATTCAGGAGACATATCAGAGTGAAATGATGGAGCACCACAATGGAGCTGCTCTTGTTTTTGCCAGACTTCATCTGAGTGGTGGAAAAATCAATCTGCTACCTTGTCAGTGTTTTAAGAGCAAGGCTTCCTTCCACTGTGGCAAATGCATGTGTTCTTTTTCCGACCTCTTCATCGGCTGCTGTCATAGATGAGCCACAATTGGTAATTTATTTGTGGTTGTGGTTAGGTCAAATTTCCATCTTCTACTTCTACCGATTAGGCTTGACCAAATAATGATGGACTTGGCATTGCAAGGGTGGATGGATGTGAACATTTCATCTCAAAATGATGCTGAATTTGATAGACATTGTCATTGTGAAAATTAGAAAATCACAATATAAGCACAGTGATGTCAGTCAAACATACAGAGTACGTATGACTTACATGGTAGACCTACAGGATGTTTGGGAAATTTCAAATATAAAAAATCTAAAGAATACTAAATAAAAACTACAAAAAACATTTTATTGTACAATTATTTGTTGATGTATTTATCAATTGGTGAAATAAAATATATTCCAACTCATACTTCAGTGGGTGTATGTAATAAATTACTTTACTCTTTATTTTCTCAGCTAAAGTTAGCTTACATGCACCTTTAACCCAAGAATAAACATTGACCCAAAATATATTTTTTAAGCATATAAAGTGTTGATAAATACTTTTGGATTCAGGAGAATGACTTCTAGGAAAAAGGAGACAGATGTTCAAATCTCTAATGCTTTAAAGCCACCTTATACTAAACTATTAAATTTAAATGTGTTCCAACTTTATAGCTCTGGCCCTTTTTTAAATTGGGAACTATTTGTGAATGGAAAACATGTATTGTTTGACAGGCTCACATGAATGAGTATACCATGACTGGGACGTGTGTTTCCACTTTTCAGTAACACTCCCTTGTAATGACGTGTAGCTTTGATCCAAGATATTTGTTCACTATTTCTGGCACGATCTTTAGAAAACATGTGATTAGTTCACCCATATCTGATTTCATCTTTCAGTCGCTTAATCTTCAAGAGCCAGTCTACATTTGATCATAAAATCAATTGATGTTCTAATCAAAGACAGCACTGGCTTTTCAAGGGGATGCTTTAACTACGTGATTAGTTTTCATTTGAAAGCTGGATTTACTGGTGTGTTCCTTTGTGTGATGCCTGCTGCATCACCTTCCCACCGTATAATGTAGGGCTCTTGGCTACCACTCAGGAAAGAGGGTTTTTTTTATTCATGTAATTCATGTTCGTATAGCAGTTATCCCTTTGTCATTACACGGTTTATGATTTTGTCTCCTGCCAGCTGCCTTCATAATAAGTTGAGTGAGTGTCATTGTTATGGTACATAATTCCAGTTTAGCTTCTTTTTCTTCGTTTTCTTAAAAACATTAAGAAAAAAATCATGAAAACAACAGACTAGTTAAACAGATGGCAATTGTGATGTCAACAGTTTTTGTTTATATTTAATAAAAACATTCCTATGACCCAGAACTACCTGCTTAAACTTGGAGAACACTTAGGAAACAATTATTCATAAAATGTTGAACACTGACATTTAATAATCTCTCACAGTCCTCTAAGAAGGAAAAAGAAAATTCAGTTTATTAAAAAATCCTAATGTCAATGTTACTTAAAAACAGTTGTGCCGTAAATAACCGGGCAAGAATATTTTACCATAATGGAAAAACAAATCTTCATTGTCGAGACAATTCTTTAATGTCTTACATTGTGCTCTACGTTTCTTCATGGTGCGTGCACTGACCTAATTTTTCGGTCTGCCCTGGTCTGTGGTTTCACCACAGTGTTTCAGTGAATGTTTTCAGTGAGTGTTTACATTTGTTGTACTGCTGGTGAACCGTAAACAGCTGTCTTACAGGGCCGTGAAGCGGCTGCAGTTTGATCCAGCATTCTTTTCATCATTGGACTCCTGTCAGACAACAATGTTACCGATGCAGCAACTGTAATTAAATATAATGATTAAGTGTGACCTGCAAATATATTTTCTTCTTAGTCATTAGTTGAATTGATTCTTGTGTATTTGCAAGTATTTGCAAATGTGTATGCATTTATGTTTATATGTATGAACATATTTGTGTGTGTGTATATACAGTATATATATGTAGATATATATATTTACATATATTTCATGTATGTTTTTGTATGGAAAAGACAACCCTGCCTATAAAATCCAATCCAACTCTTAAATCAGTCATTACAGAGCACTGTAAAGTGTGTCAGTTGAGTGTCTTTTTAAATAATTTTGAATTGCTAGGCTTATGTTAGTTTTATGGGTCTCACGAGGTTTGCTCATAACAAAGCTAGTGCTGCAAGCATGGCTAGCCAAAGTCTCTCTTTTATGAGCGTTTAAAGGTACAATTACAAGGAAGTGACATGAAACACTGCAGCTTACTCATGTCTTCCATTGTCAGTCCTGTTTACCACATTTCTATTTGTGTCTTTATTACACAATCCCAGGTCATAAATGAGATTATCTTTATTTGCTTATTAGTCAGTTATTGCTTTATTAGCGGTGGCTCACTTGCTATGAGATAATCTGTGTAAAGAAAACCATCTGTCTGTGGGAAAAATTAACTAAATGTCAACTGTGTGTGGGAGTGAGTGAGTGAGTGAGTGAGTAAGGATTTGATTTTTATCTCTGATTGATTTTCTTGTAGCCTAATAAAATTCTAATAAACTTCTGGCACAAATTGAAGTTTCACATGATAAATAGACTTGGAGGCTTTTTAGTCAGTGGTGAAACACAAGTAGGAGCAGTCAGACACTAATGTCTGCCCTCTTAATGATACGTAGACCACCAGGTCACTCGGGGGGAGGGGGGGGGAGGTGATTATTATATATATATATATACATATATATATACCAGTCTTTTAAGTTAGCAAAAATAATAGTGTAACAAAACATATTTGTCAAGTATGTATGTAGTAAAAATGTAGTTGAAATGAGCTCTTATCAGTGAAGGTTTATATTTCCATCATGTTATCTGCAGTGTCATTTCCCTCCTGTCTTGACATGTTTGTCCCTTTACTGTGTTCATTTTTTCACTCCTGTCAGTTGTTGTTACAATAATGATGTTGTTCCATGCAAAAATACAGACACAACAGTATTTAGCTGAAAATGCTGATGTTGGAATTGTAAGCTGTGTCAGATTCACGCTCAGACCGGATAAATGCCATGAGGGTGTAAATGTCAAGTCCACACTTGCTTGTGCCTTTAACCTATTTCCTGATTACTGCTTTTTGCATCTTCTATATGATGTCACCCAACACCACAGTTATCTGTCTGTCAAACGTTCACAGTTTCAATTACATCAACTGCATTTCCATTATTGTGGTTCTAATCCTAATGATGACTTGACAGCTTGAAATGACCTTTTTTTTTATTCATTAGAAATAGAACACATTTTACAGTTTAATATAGTTTTAACAAATGTGTTCTCATCTTGTGGTTTACTAGACCTCAGAATTTAAGGCCCAATTAACTATGGAATAATTAGCTTGTTTGACATTACTGTGGTGTTGAGTCATACTGCTACCATTCACAGATATGCCTTTCATCATAACACATTTTTTCATATTTGTACTTTTGTAATAAAATATATACTTATATTGTTTCTTGTTTATTTTAAATTAAACATTAATATTACACTAATTTAAATGGCAAATATTTGTCTTTGTGTCAAATATAGGTATTTGACAAAAACATTTTAATAACAAACCCTCTAATAAATGGACATCTACATCTGCATTATAAATCTACAACTACAAAAGACGCATTGTATTTGTGAACAAAACATTTCAGAACATCATTATTTTGCAACTTGACTTTTTTTTCTATTTCTGTCACTTTACAGACAAATGACAGAATTTGGTTGTGTGAAGGACAATGGTTAAGTCTTTACTGCATGAACCATGATAGGAATTTTAACATGATATACGACTTCAGGTGATGAGAAATTCTAACTTATAGACACAGACACTTGAGTATACAAAATACCAGTGTGAAGACAATTGAAAATTGGACCACAAAAGGCATCAATCTATACAGTGGATAATAAGTCATTAATTCGGTCAATAATCAATGCAGAACATGTTTTTAAATGCCTAGTGTAACAATGTATTGGACGGATATCAGGAGATGATTTTTTTGCTTAAGTCAGCTGTCCTCTTGGCTCTGAACCACTGCTGACTGCTGGTACTTTATGAGCTTGTCCTGCCAATAGTAGCAACAAATATTCTGGGTTCCTGTTCTCTAGAGAACAGTTTGATTGGTGCATAGTAAAGACTGTACACGCAGAATGGTTTTCCCTTTATCGTCATGTCTTCATAGTTAAAATTGTATAGCATTACAAATGTATTGAAATACATTGAATAAACATTGTTTAACGAGAAAGCACACATATTTTAAGAAAGAAAAGCTACACCCATCTGGTTTCATTTCCATTTGTATTACTATGACTTTGTTGTTGGCTCAGCCCAAGAGCTTCTTCAAATCCCTCACTGTTCAACCAGTTGATGCTTGTTTGATATACACAGCCACAACTATGCAGGGCATGCAGCAGATATTTTAGAAGTGTAAAACTCCCCTCTTTAAGCTTATTATAAACCACATTCCTCCCAGGGTTTCTGCAAGGGAAGTAACTTTGCTGTAGCGTTTTTCAGTTCTTAATGAGATCTGGCTCAGTGGGAGCTGAGATGAGGCAATAATCATTATGACTATATGTACCTCAATAAAAAATCATCATAGTGTTGTGAAAGGTTTACGGTGGTAATTAAAGCAGGGACAACTGAAAACAAAAGCCCGGGCCAAGTTTCATAACAGTAAATATGCATGTATTATGTCTGCAGGAAGGCTTATCTTTAAAAGGGAAAGATTTTACTTCTCAGCACAGACTGTGCTGGAAGATTTTCATTTTCTAATATTCCTAATACCATTATGTTCATGTTGACACAGGCCTGCTGAAAGAATGTTTTTGATCAGGTCTGAGCTAAAGAATTTAAGTTGTTAGAGTAACCTTTTCTCTTGTGTGTTGTTGCTCTCTGCCACTTATATGAACACAGAGTAACTGATGATTTAATTTGTGTGAATGAATGCACAGATGTTGCCCTGAAAGGAAAAATTATTACTCAGGTGCTGATTTTCAGTTGTGTTCCATGGGAAATCACCCATATCATACGCCCCCCTCCACCCTGTCTTTTCCCGCCTACAATTTCAAGGTGGGCTCACCCGTATGTGGCCCCTATGATAGATAGCTGAATGAAACTGGATCCCTGAAAAAAGACCAAGCACTCCAGGAGATGCACAGCCTGCATGCCTTTCCCTCAATGGGGCTCTCATTGGGACATTTCCTCAGTTGAGCCTTGTTCAAAGGGGCTTGCGCTGCAGCCCTGATGAAGGGCAGTACAGTAGGTCAACTGCCGATAGAGTTACAACCTCCCTTTTGTGGAGGTGTAGGACAAATTAGACCTTACAACTGTTTACCCAGCCACACAGGGACAGCTGCATCTCCCCACCCTCTGAAACCTGCCACTGAGTTTTGTTCCTTTGGGGAACCATCTGTGAGGAACAAGCATGCACCGCAACAACAGTTTTACCTCTGCTCGGGGGTTGATATGAATGGCTTCTTAACTGAATCACTGTGGGCTTGGTGCATTATGTGATCCAGCTGCCATTTTGGGCAGAGTAGTGGTTGAGGGAAGGAGATTTCACCAGCTCGTCCCTAGTTAGTGGGAACGACCCTGATCTATAGCCTTGGCTACAGCACTTAAAATCTCTTTATATTTTGCATTTTGTAGAATATCTTTGTATTTCTTAACTCATAAAGCTTAATGACCAAATAAACATATCTATCGTGCTTAAAGATAGATAGATAGATAGATAGATAATAACATATTACAAAAATGAGAACCAGTATTGAGCTGTTGTTGTGTTTTGCTGTGGTGTTTCTCAGTTTTTGCGTTACCCCAAGGTCTTCATTCTAAGGATGTTGTTATTCTTTGTGTTTTTGCAGCAACATGAGATGTGATCAATAATTCTCAGTTCAAGGTACTTATGCGCACAAGGAATCGTCTGTCAGAGTAGCATACGCTGCTTGTGTCTGGTGTTGGCAGACCCCTTACATTTACCATAATCCTCAGTGACACTACCAAAATTAGTCATTGTTATTATTTTTGACATTGATTGTATAAATAACATATAAAAATGATATTGTAAATATGTCAGACCACTTCACCAGATCACACAGAAAATGAGAGCGAAAAGAAAACCATTTATGGTAACAGTGCGTTTCACTTGGCTGCTGGTTGTGCCAACGCTACAGCCGTCATCATTTGAAATAATGATTCTCTTTTACCACTTTGTTGGATCAATCACAAATCTTACATGCTATGTTACTGTCTACACACACACAACAAATCATGTTCTGGTGTTATTACCCCACAATATTCATCTAAACTCACCTAAACAGGAAGCAGCCCCAGTAAATAAGCTCTGCGAACAGACAACAGCAATGGAAGAAATAATAGTAAACAGATGGAATAATCTGCACACACCATAACAATCATACAATTTACAACTCAGGGGTTTAGATGAAGCCCTTGGTCTATGCCTTGAGCATTGAGTCATTTTGCTGCCATGTAAACAACCACTGTTGTATTTTCTGTCCAAGGATTTAAACCCCATTTAAAATGAGAACATTCTTTTAGTACCCTCACTTTGTCTGCAGAAACATCACCCAAATTGGATACAGCTGGCTTTGGTGCAGGAATGTAGTAATTTTTGACATAAAGATGTGAAACACATTGACCTCTGGGCTCTATTGTGCAAACAAGTACAATTAACTGGATTTCTCCTGGGATGCACGCTGACTCATTCAGGTTTTTAAGCTCCTCTGTTAATGCAAGATTACCACTGTGCTCTTGAGTTGAAAAGCCGTGGCTCTATGATCCATGGGGAGGGGGATGAGGGATGGGTGAGAGCAGTTACTCCTTATTTCCTTATTTATCAGCAGTGACACTATCAGTGAGGCCTTATGAATAGAGAGCCAGTCATTCAGAACAGTGGGGCCACCTTGGCTGTCAAAGCAGAATTTAAGCAACATTTCCCAGTGTTGCCATGGTGACTGTGGGAAGTGATTAAGAAGAGAGGGTTTTTAGCGCAGTGCTGCCACAGAAGTGGGTATTACCATAGTGGTTTGCACAGTGATCACCAGAGAATTACTGGCTTAGATCACACAATTTTACTTTTGTTTCGTGCTCAATGAAATTTTCAGTTACATGGTGGCAGAACGGGTGGTTTTTGTGTGTGTTTGAATAAAGAGATATATGACTGTTTTTCTTTCTTCTTGTCTCTCTCTCTCTAGGGAATATGTGGTTAAATGGAACAGAAACAAGTACACCGTGAGGATTCTTTATCCCTTGCCCCAGGAGCCCAACCATCTGAGAGGGTGTTGGACGTCAGTGAGGCAATCCTGGGCCGTTGGCACTAAAATGTCCCTAAGTGGTGGCACTGCAGGCGGGAAAGGTGTGGACTCTAATGCGGTGGACACTTATGACAGCGGGGATGAGTGGGATATCGGTGTTGGAAATCTGATTATTGACCTTGACGCTGACTTAGAGAAAGATAAACTTGAGATGTCTGGTACCAAGGACAGCATGGCAGCACCACCTAGTGCAGTGGCAGCGTTGCCCGACAACATCAGGTTCGTTAGTCCAGTGTCTGGAACCCAAGGCAAGGAAAGCAAATCTAAATACAAGCGCAGTAAAAACTCTAAAGACAATAGTAGCAAAGCTTCAGCAGGTGATATGGGTAAAAAAGAAACC
This sequence comes from Cynoglossus semilaevis, assembly GCF_000523025.1. NCBI lineage: Eukaryota > Metazoa > Chordata > Actinopteri > Pleuronectiformes > Cynoglossidae > Cynoglossus > Cynoglossus semilaevis. Next base: position 430,091 of record NW_007585111.1, on the reverse strand, counting down.
CCAGGACGGACTCAGGGGGAGCCGACCAGTACAGCAGCGGGAACAGGAGCTGCTGGCACTAATTCCATCTCTGGGAGGAACATGGAAAAGGGAGGCAAAGCCTCTCGGGGTGTTATGAGTGGTAAGAAAGAAAAGGACGGGGCTAGTGGGAAAAATAAGAAGGACAAAACAGATGGAGCCCCGGTCGTTGCAATAGCTGCTTCGGAGATGGATGTTGTGTCTCAAGCCCAAGTTGCTCTGGGGAATAGTCGTAATGCATCCTTTGAGAACACACAATCAACAGACTTGGCAGAAGCCAATCAAATGGGGAATATTGCACTTGAACAAGTTGGGATAGTACCAGCATTATCCACTAAAACTGAACCAGAGGAGGTGGAGAATGGTAGCAGTGATTGCAAGACAATAAAAAAGGTGAAAAATGAAAAGGTAAGTGGATTTTATTTGATTTGTGTTTTCAGACCGAGGCCGTCATTTTCTCAGGCTTTTTAAGGATAACATAAACATCTTCCTAATGTTTGGTTTGCTTTTAGAAGTCGTTCGTTTTTAGAGATGTGATGTGTTTGCAGTGATACATTTTTGAATAAAAATGTTTATTATTTAGTCCATTATAACTACACTAAAACTATAACTACAACACAAAGTGTTTCACTGAAACACTTTCTGTGCTCTCCAGCCTTTTGTTTTGGATAATTGAAGTTGTTTGTTTAATTACAAATGTTTTCACTATTTGTTGGTTTTCTTTCAAGGCAGCTGTGATTTTTAAGCTGCATTTGTCTTTCTTTAATAACACTGTTTGGCTGTCAGCAGATTGGACGTTGTGTTGTGAAATACATTAGGGGAGAACATTGAAAAGATTTTAGAGTTCTTTATGACAGCCTGTCACAGCAGTCACAGAGATGCTCTCCCTCCCCTGCAGCTGTCTGACATGTGATCTATAATAAATATGTACGGGTCTTTTTTTATTACCACTTTGTGAAGCAAGGGCCACCCTTGAGTTCTGTTTCCAATGCAGTGAATGATTTTATCTTTATATCCGTAAAAGGTCGTTTATATAGATTCTAAAGTAACTACGTAATTCAGGAAGTTAAAAGATTTATGTCAACCATTCAAGTATAATTATAACCAAATGCCACTCTGCATAGTCAGCAGAACTGAATGACTAATGAAAATAATAGCGATGCCAGTCACTGTGTACAACAGGTTATGGTTGTACAGTAAATGTCACATGCCGTTCCACCTCTCTCCTTGGCACAATTTCTACACCGATGTTGTCGTGCTAGAACGATGTGTGAAGCTGTTTCACCCACACTTATCTTGTTCACTCAGAGTTGATCTATTGCTTTGTCTATTGTACGCCTCATAGCAGTCTTTTCATGCTCTCACAGTAGAGAGACAGTGGAGCAGGGAGGTGCTGAGAACTGTTTTTGTCTGTCACCGTGTTCCATTCTTAATCCCACAAGCCTCAGTAATGCCTGCTGGAGCAGTGTGTGGGGGAGGGAGCTGGTGCAAATCACGCCTTCATTGGTTTTACTGCTGTCCTGGAAGTGGTGTGGGGGATGGGCTGCGTGGAAGCTTTCCTTATTCCTTAAATCCAGGACATAGACATGGAAGAAAGCCCAGCAAGATCTTTGTCGCAGTAATAGTGAATAATAATGATTGTACTGTATGTTGTGGCCTCTGAGGGAGAACTGCATACATTGGTTGACAGCAGTAAATAAGAAGGGAAGGCCACCACTGCTTTCAAACAGCTTACCTGTAAAATATATCCTTGATGAATGAAAAAAGAATTTTATTGCTTAACACAACATAATTATTTTTTAGGTCACTGTGAATATTTCTTATTAAACCACATGAAGAAAGTCATTCAATTCAAACCACATTTTTAAAAAAGGAAACCTTAAGTCAGATGAGATGCAGAATCAGAGTTGTAGTACAACTGTAGTAAAAATATTCCCAAGTGCAGCGTTAACACATCTGATCTGATAAAAGAAAAGGTGCAGTCAAGACAAACAAGTCATCATATTAGATATCCAAGAAAATGTCCATTCATTCATGCATATAGTGCTATTTTGCAACAGTTATGTATTATAAATAGTGGTAAATTAATAAAACCACGACTATTTCTACTACAGTTTGTTGTTTGTAAATTTACACCTGCCAACTTAAAGGTTGATGGTTGGACTGCATCTACGCTCTGCTCCCAACCTGTCAAAAAAACAAAGTACTGTGTCAGTAACGACAACTAGAGTAAAACTGTGCAATGTGGCTGTGCTAACAACTACACTTGTGATGGTGAACTGTGATAAAGGAAAAGAGCCAAACGTTATTCATTTTTATCCTATAGTTGGAAGCTGGAAGTAGACACTACATATAAAAAATATAGTCTGAATGTTCCCCACTGACATCAACAAAGAACATAACCTGAAATGTACTGTCCTGTCTTTTTACAAGACAAATGACGTTCTTGTGAAGTTAAGAATGTCTTTTATTCAAGTGTTTATCTTGTTTATGTGTACATTCCCCCTGAGCAGAGAACACTGACATGCTGTACTGTAGTAGTTCAAAGTTCTGTCAATCTCTGGATGTACTATTTATGACAAATCCCAATGGTGGAATTATTAATATTGAAAAATGTCAAGAAAATATTCCAAAGTATAACTCAAAAATAAGCTTCAAAGAGTTGCTGGATTATAGTCGTTTCTGTGCTTCTTGAAGGTCAGGAGTTGATTTCAAGTCTTCGGTAAAGTCTTCGTCCTCAACTAAATGTGGACTACCTCTACGGTCGCAATCTAATTGCCAGTTGTGTAAGCCATAGACTTGAAATGAAATGCTGGTGAAAAATGGAATTTTAAGATCAAGCTGCACCAGTGAAATGAAAAAAATGTTAATTGTGTCCAAGTCTATCGACTGTGTATTAGTGCAACGATGAGTGGATTTACAGTGAATCACATTCTATGGATCTGTCAAAAAGAAATGATCTTATTAATTTCACAAATGATTTATTGCAGTTGATAGGTTAATTTTAATCTAATAATAATCCATTCAACTGGCAACTTCCATTGCCTTTTTTTAAACTAACAATTGTGTAAGTCTAAATGTAACCAGTAACATGCCTGCCTAAAAGCACTAGCTGCTGCTACATGGCAAGGCGCAATCAGGGCATTAATCAGTATATGTCTCAGTTGCAATCTTGTTCTCCATGGTAGAGGTGTTAATAGCATGGCTACATTGTCCGTGTCCTAAGTTAAAGCTCCCCAAAGCGTTTGCTCTCAGATCCTGAATAAATCATCCCTACCTCCTCCGTACAAGTGCTAACCACCTCTGAGTGCGTCTCACTCTCCCACCTCTCATTATACAAATCTTGAGGAGTGAGGCATTCGTCAGCTGCCTCAGCTTGCTGCTGGCCTCAATAACTGGAGCAGCTCTCATGGAAAATTACATTGGCAGTGTTACTCTGTAAAAGGAGAGTGGGGGAGGGAGGGTGGGATGGATGGAGAAAGAAAAGGCTGCACTTAAATGAAAGAGCAAAGCGGCTGTACTGCACCACTGCTGATGTCCAGCTCAGAGAGGAGGGTTCTCTTCAGAGAAATGGACTTCTGTCTCTTAGTCTTTGACTGTCACGGACCAACTATGTCTCACTCCTTTGAACAAGTTCCTGGTTTAAATGTCTGGAGTTAAGAAAACACTGACACAATTCTTTTAGCCAGGTAAAAAAAAAACATACTCAAAGATTCTTGCTACAAAGATGTCGAGACCATAACCTGTTTCCCCAGTAGAGCAGGATCTACCAGTAGAGTACCAGTATTAGAAGCAATAAAAATATATACATATACATATACATATAAAACCCTGAGTATGACATGTATTGTATAAACAAAGTATGTTTAGTTTATATAAATAAATATGTATACATGTATACAAAAATGTATACATACCCTTCATATACTACACTTTTAATGATGTGGGTTTGCATCTTACTTTCAAAGAGTGTGTATGTGAGTGCTCCACAATTCCTGTTAATGTCTAATTGATGACAAATAGCGATAAATGACATTAGCGACATTTTTATTATTATTATTATTTCAATATAGCAAACATCAGACAGGAGGTTAGACAGGTTAGCTTGAATTATCCTGTAGTTAATACACAACCATACCCAGCATGGCGTACCTTCCAGCGGCTGCAACCACGATTGATTTCCTCTCTGAAATACTTCTGCTTGGTAATAACCTGAGCTAATTACGTTTGACATTTCAGTTCCATTTTAGCATAAGACTTGCCACCATAGTTGTGATCAAGCACTTGTTAAATGTGTGCAAGATTGCTGGAAAAAATTGCTCTTAACTTAGTGATCTTTTAATTACTGACTACCTGTAATTAGAGGAGCAGAAGTAAACAGTCTGTATATGTTGAGAAATCATAGCATGAATTATGTATAATCCGTGATTTATAGGTGTTAGTACCCCTGCCTCGTCACCTCTGCTCATTTGAAGACTTCAGCCTCACAGAGTTTATCACTGCTGCAGAAGGAAAACATTTTGACACTAATTGTTACTAATGAAGGAAAACATTTTGACACTAATTGTTTTCCATATCTGCCCTCAGCTGCTGCCTTCACTGTAATGTGAAATGTTGTGAACTCACAGACAAATGAAAACAGGAGACTATAGAGTATAAAAGTCAGGTCAGGGAAGTTGTTCACAAACAAACAGCTGTTGAAATCAATATAAAAGCTGTTAAAGCAACATTCCTATGTTTTCACCCACGGATTCTTTTCAGTAGAGTAACTTTCCTGTCATGCATACCACACATTTTCAAGGTTTACAGAACCTTGACATGCTTGTGCAAATCAGCAGAGTAATGAGCATACTGCAAATACTGTCAGTATGTGCGTCCAAGGCATAGTTCAGTCATTTATTTACATAAACTAAAAAATAATTTTCTCATTTGTGAATTCTTAAAAGCATAAGTGGAAAAGACTTATATTAGTTTTAGAAGAATTTATATGCTTTTAAAAAACGGAACTGACCAAAAAAACGTTCTGTGTAAAATAAATGTTTTTATAAAGTAATGCACATGGCTTGTGTTCCACTCTCAAGCTTCTGTATTTTCAGTAAACATATTTTGTTTGACACATTTTTAAACCAACAATTCCAAATATAACATTTATTTTAAAATATTGTAAAGTTTTTAATTTTAATTTACAAATGATATCAGCAATATAATGATATACCAGATTCTTTGTTTCAAAAAGGCACAATGTGGAGATAAAAACTTGGAGGGTTTTTTTAAACATATGATTATCAAAATCATTAAATAAAAACAAAAACCACAAACAGTCATTATACCAACAGTATAATGAAGTTAAAGCACTGTCTAAAGCCTACACTTACAGTTATTGAATTAAACAATAGTCTCTTTAAACACACAGATGATCTTTTGTTTACGTACATAAAAAAAAAAAAATCTTAGGAAAAAAATCAAAAGGTGTAAGAGAAGGAAAACAAACAAAGCCTCTGTCACGTTTGGTCTCTTTACCCCTATGAGCTTTCCACAAGGTGTGTTGTGCTGTGTCTGGATCGTCTTACTGAAAGGGAGGGGGGATGGGAGCAAAAGGCTTGTACAACTAATTCAGCTCATGAAAGACTTATGCAGCTGTCTTCCATTGTCAGCCTGCACATTTCCAGAGTGCCTCATTTCGCCTCCCTATGTGTGAGGAGCCAGAGAATGGAGCGAGGAGAGGAAAGATCTAAAGTAAGAAGGAGCAAAGACAAAAAGACTGAGGAGACGAGCAAACATGGAGGCTTTCATTGCACACTCAGTGTAAGCTCATTCTGCTTTTTCCATTTAAAACTGCGGTGGTTGTGTGGTTGGACCATGGTCTAATAATAAACCATGAGCCTATTCAGATTCAGTGTGTAGTATGCAGACAGATAGAAAAGAGGGCTCTGCTGTGGTGAGAGGGGAGAGAGGGCATATAAGGGGTAAGGGGGTTGTACGCTAAAGAACTGTCTGAGCTGAGGTTGGGGGGGGGGGGGGGGGGGGGGGGGGGGGTTGAACAGTGTTATGAATGGATAGAGTCTTTAACCCCCCAACACTCTGAATAGTTTGTCACAGGCTGCTGCGGCTGTATGTGGAATGAGAGGAACTGGCTGAGAGCTCTTGGATTCCTGAATCCTTGAGGCATGTGGTCTGATTAGCAGAACAAAACCCACACAGTGGGGAGGAGCAGACTTGGCCCCGACGTACCCCCCACCCCCCAGCTGGAATTCTCTACCAGAGAAAAAGGGAAGAGGTGGTTGAAGGGTTTCTACAGTCTAACTGATGTTGTAAAAGAGTTTTTTTTTTCTGAAGTACTCATCTCAGCACAGTTTCTGTTGTTTCAGTCACCTGAAGGGGATTTCTTCCTTGTTTTCACTGAAATGTGGGTGTGTTCTGGTTCACCTTGGTAATAAAAGTATGAAAAAACATGTAAGAAACATTATGGGTTAGGGAACAGATGCACTGTTTTGTTTGCAGGAGTGATTATAAAAGGAATTAGGTATCTTGCTTTTCTACTTAGTGCTTTTCAAAATGTAATTTTAGCACTTTCCAAGACTCAATGTTCCTGTTGTAAAATCCCCTTATGCTAATGCTGACGTTTGGCTCTCAAAATCTTGTTGCTACATTGGTACGTTACAATTGACAATGAAGTTATTTTAGTCTCTAATAATAATTTTATATATGTCTGTCTAATACTCAAAATTTTGGAATTCGCTGGAAGTACGAAGTTTCATACGTGAGGTTCATAAGGTGCCTAAAGTTAATTAAATAGCCGTTGAAAAAGGTTGGGTGAAGAACTTTGTTTATCTCAGGGTTTGTCAGTCGTCAATAAGTACAAAAAGGAGCAGTTGCAAAATACAAAGCTGGTTTACATCGTACATCCTCTTATGACATTGATAAGATAAAACTATGAGCCGGAGGAATGTTTGTCTCCTCGATATATTAGATCTGCACTTCTTTTTTACTGCCAGTTCCACAACGTTACAGAGGTAGACAAGTGAGCAAACACAAATAATACCTAGTCTATTTTTTAAGTCTGTAAGATGGTATTGTTTGGAGTTTAATGCGGGCGGAGGGCAGGGGGGTCGTCATCTTGTTACTTTCTGGCTGAGGAGCCTCTCTGGGCTTATCCCTCTCATTACATTTTGCTAGATGTCAAAAGGCTGTCTGCCAAAAATAGAGCAGCAGTCCATGTTTCAGTGCCAGAAACTGGAGGAGCAAGTGTGCAGGGCCTTCCTCTGCTTGCTGTCTTGCCTAAAAGCCAATCTGAAGAGGTCAGCCTCTAGAGAACAGCTTTTATAAAAACTCAATCTTGTGGTTATTAGGCCCATTTGTGAAGAATAAATGTATATCATCTGCTTAAACATAAAACATGGTTCATTCTTTAGAGAATCAACCAACAGTGCGAGGTTGTGCTTTGTTTAATGTCATGTATGCATTTAATTTTTCATGGTTCTGTGTTTATAAAGTACATGTATTCTTTGAAGCTTTAAAGTACAGATCTGAGATGAAAGGATTTTCCTTTTCTCTATTCTAATCCACACAGTCAGCCTGGCCCTTGTGATTATTTCTGCCCCCTTTCTCCTTTCGTCTCTTTGAATGCAGGGCCTTTCTAATTTACCCTAAAAGGCTTTCAAAAGGGGATTATACCACAGATAGAAATTAAAGGGAGAACATGTTTGTCCTTTGGGACCAATGTCAAACATTTATGATTTGAGGGATGCTCGGTCAATGTAAAACTGCATTTGTAACAGCTGCGATTGGTTTCACTTCCAAACATCTGACAAAATGCTTTATTGACAACGTTGCGTGGACAACTGCGTTTACTCTGTGGTTGCTATGTATGATTTCTCAATGCATCAACAGGGAAAGGAGTACCACTGGGGAAAAACATTTATACCATTTGGTTATGCTCAACTTTACTTTATTTACTGGGTATGACTGTGTTAACAGACAGGTTGAGCTACCTTTAATCAACCTTTAATCCATTACCTATTTATTCAGTCCAGACTGTAGTTGACTGACGCTGTCCTTTAGTCTTGAAATCAATGCTGGAATTGTGGATCATTCACAGAATCCTGAGGTATGGTGCTGTTTTTCTTCGAGGAATTTATTTTGTACGAGTTCAGTAGGACTAATGAATTAGCATGGGCATCAGAAGTCATGTTTAAAGCATGTTACACACCGCCCTTTGCAACAATTTGGTGCTCAAAACATATAACATTATTGGGTTGTATTACAATCACAAAAATACACATTTGTCTGATTTGGTTGTGATGGAATGTGCTTCTCTTCAGGCTCACTTTTGTTTAGTGTTAGCGTAGGATTTTTTTTTTTTAAAGTTATTTAAAAATTCGTGTTGCAGAGTTTCTCACACTAAAGCCCTTCATGTTCAAAAGAAGAGAACACCATCTGTCCCTGAACTCAGCCTCAGTCCAATTTAATGCTTAATTACCATGTACTCTCCTAAATCCTTACCCCATTCTACTACTCTTAAACAGAACCAGATAAATTATTTAGTGTGAGAACAGTACAAGAGTTCACTGTTAACACGCACACTCTGACGGGTTTTTTTCTCACTCGCTGCCAAGTCCTTTCCTACTCGATGACATGGAACTATTTGACTTTGGCTTTAATGTTAGGTCATGGTTGTTATGTGACGTTTTAAATTTATGCAGCTGGCAGTGGCTCTTTGATAAGGACCTGACTTGGCATGGAAGGAACGGGGGTATTAGCCTAACAAAATGGAGAGAGCTGCGGTGAAATCATTTTTAGAGGAACAGCTGTATTAAGCAGTTTTACACTGCTGATGATTCAACTGAACAACATGTACAAAGTGCATCTCGTTCTAGTTTTTAGGTCTAAGCAAGAGTAATAAATAATAGGTCAAAGCTTTATCTGTTGGAGAATTTTAAGTATAAATTACAGATTGTAATAATCTTTGAAGTAGGCACACTTGATGTAGCTAATTAGTAACTAGTAACAAGTTTTTAATGCTAGTAGTGGCACTTGCTAGTTTTCCGCAGCATATACCTCTCCTTACAAAGTGATTGCATGCCACTGCTTCTTGGTCTCCAGTGAATGGGGGTTTGATTTTCTCCTTCTATTTCCTCTCTTTAAACAAGAGCACAGCATGCATCAAAGTCACCCCTGCCGCGGCACACTTCTTTTTATGAATGCTGATCTGCTCATGGAGAGACTGCATTACTGTCCTAGAATACAGAAAGAGTCCCCTCTCAGGTTAGTGTTCATCTTGTGTGTGCTCGGCTCATTCCTCTTCCAGAATCATTTAACTTGTATTACGATTAAAAAAATAATAGTAATAGAAGAGTTTGTAGAATTTTCTATGTTGTTAATAGTCTCGTAAACGCTCACTAAAAATGTACCTTACTAAACCAGTCTATATATTTAAGTACAACATTACATGTTAATATTGCAATAAATATTCATTACAGGAAATCCAGGTGGTTATCAATCTACTGGACTCGCGTACATCAACGTCCAAGCAATCACTCTTCCTGGGGTCAATAATTACATTTATGATGAATGACATTTTATTTTCATTATACATGCAAAAATAATGCTCTAAGAAATACATGTATTTAAAGACGACATCGCATTTAAACAACACTTCATTTCTAAAAATAATGCTCTAAGAAATACATGTACTGTATTTAAAGACGACATCGCAAGCTTGTTGTTTTTTGGACCAATGTTTGACTGATTATCATAATAAAGGGCTAATAATACATGAATAGTGACTGTTTTTGTTAGGAGGATATGAATAATAGTCTTATCACAGTGCAAATCTTTATGTGAATACTATGTGCACGGTGCTGTTTTTAACCCATCACCTTGTGAATCTCTAGACTAAACAGCAGCTCTTAAATTCCCAACAGTTCTACTGTGTTGACTGTGTGGACTCTTAAATGTGACTGTTGGGAGACTGGTGTTGAAAAGGTAATTCACTGCTTCTGTAGAGAGTCAGAACAGCTGTAATATGCGGTTGAAAATTGCAAGATTAAAGAGGTTGACAGGGTTAGAAACAAAAACAAGCCAACACTGACTATGTGGGTCAGTAAGGCTGAAAAGACCTGCAGATTCAGAGATATTAAGGTGACTTCCTCTTTCAATAGAATCCTGTCACGTTCTTCATTTGATGACTTGATATCACCAAGATGATATTTGCAATGTACAACATTCACATCAGCTCCTTCAGAAGTCACTCTCTAAAATGTGATATTTAAAAAAACCCACTACTATCAGTTATTATTGTATTGTTTTCGCAAATATTTGAACATTACCCTGCATCATTATTTCCAAATGTCCCACAGGAAAGTCAATGGTCTCTGTGTTGTGATGAGATTAGATTATATGTCATGGCATCAATAAAGGTGAAGTTACAGTGGAAATGAGCTTCTCTTTGGCGCAGAGGCAGGGGACTTGTTCAAGTCCGTGGTGATGAGCTGAACTCACGCTTTTCAATTATATTTCGTGAGACGGGGGAGGGGGCTGTGTCCATCTGGAAAACTAAATTATATTTAATCATATCCATTAGGTTTATGTTTCCCTAGTAGAGAGGGACATTTTGTTGTTAAATCCATTTACTGGAGTCATAAGTCAGGATTATTGTGACGTTTTTATCCTGTTAATAATACAGTATGTCCAAAGATATTACTTTTGAGCGCCCAGCAGTTTGGGGAGTATTAGGCAGTGTAACCTTTGGATTAAAGCTCAATGATTTAAATGTTCTGCTTCATTGTAGATTTTATAGTCATATTTTTAGTGCAAATGATGGGATTTAATGCACTTGGTGAAGTGCATCATAGCTCTTGAATTTTACAAAATCATGTCACGGTAACTAATGACAGTTTGATCATACACAGTCCTTTGTTATGTGTTGGGTTGAGACATAAAAATGGCCAATTAATTTCAGTAAATGCAATTAATCATGAATTCACTATACAGTATTATCTGCCATTATAAAGTCATTTAATCAAGGGGTTCAGTCCTACTTCAGGTGATACTTACCGTATCGGTTGAAATAAACTTAGATGTCAATGTCGCTTAAATCTTAGCATCAGTTTGATTTCCTGGACCATATGCATAGATTTCTGTTAATATTTAATGTTGAACTGTGAGATGAATGTAATAAGTTTTCCTTTGAAAGCCAGAAACTGAAAAACCAAACTGACTCAAAAAGGTTTTAATATTCTTTGTGATATTGCCTGTGAGTATTTTTTCCCGCTCTCACCACAGATCTAGAGTCAGCTATTAAATATAAAGTTCTGTCCTGGCAAACTGTAAAATATAAATGTGCTTCTAAAACCTTGCTGTAAAACGCAAACAGTGGCAAGATTGAGACATTTATTTTCTGAATAAAACTAAAAGCATGGACTAGACCATAAAATGTTAAATTGCTGAAAGAGTTCTTGGGCAACTGTGGAGACATCATCTGTGTTTATAGACAGCAGCTGGAGATGGGGCGCAGTGGGATGACAATGACTGCACTGACTGTTTTTATCAGAGCATTAGCAGATTAGACACTCAAACTAACTGGGTAATCAGACTCTAACCGGCTGCAGCAGACAGCAAACCTCTGCTCAGCAGCTGGCACCGATCGAGTGTGGATTTGTGTTAAAGTGGGTTTCACTTTACGTCTTTGAATGTGACATTCCCACAGCTTGATTTATGGTTTACTTAGTTTGTGAACTGAATCAAATGGTTTCAAAACTAAGTAACCATTTAGTTTTCCCTTTGCATATAAAAATGCAGCATACAACTGCAGTATTAATCACTGGTTTCTTTGGAAAGTACTTTAATAAAATAAAGCTGCCCACTGTTCACTTTGGTGATGGGTTAAATGCAGAGGTCACATTTCGTTGTGTGCAGTGATGTGTGTCACAATGTCACAATGACAAGGAGTTCACTTTCCTTCCTTAATAATAACAAAATAATTAGGAGCATATCAAGCTTTAAACACCAACCTAAAGATGAGTCATATAAAGTGTAATTCTTTTAATGTCTCTGTCCATGTTTTATCTGAAATACCAACATTTATTGAAACTGTCATGGTTGTTGACATCAACCCCAAATATTTTGTTAACTTCATTGCAAGTGATTTTTTTCGTTTGATTTTGTCTCATAGCAATACAAAAAATAAGGTTATCATTTCAATATGCCTAAGTAACTGCAATACTAATTCAATCAGCAGCAACAGTACCAGGAACCGTTCTTAAAGGAAATCATACATTGGGGCATTTGTTGTAAGAACATACTAAGAAACCTGGAGGTGACGATCACCGTGGCTGTGCATTTTCTAACTTGAAACAAGTTTGTGTTGCTATGCTATGTTTTAGCAAAAGCAGCTGTATTAAAGTAAAACCCATCACTGAGATAGTAATAAGAATAATAGTAGTAATAAGAATAATAATCTCAATGCTGCAAAATGCAGTAAAAATGTATCTTTTAGATAAAGGAGTAAATGAGAGCATCAGTATTTTATAAAGGCACTGACAAATTAATCCACTTAGGAGCTGAATGACGAACAAATACCAGAAAACTGCAAAGGAGTTTATGTGTGGTATGTGGTTGTGTGAGTCGTTACACCTCTGTGCTCTTATTGTTTGGATCTTAGGAAGCATTCACGAACTTAGAGCTGCCTGCTTGTAATTAGATCACATGAGATAAATGTCAAAATGCCAGACCTAAACCGGGTGTGAGCTGTTGGCCTCTGGCAGGGACCACATTATCGTCAATGTGGAGCTGGGGGTGACTGGTATTTTGCTGCTTTTTTGCAACTATCGTAGCAGAGTCAATGTCTGTGCAGTAATGAGAGAAGAAAAATTAAAAAGTCATCAGAAATGACAATACTATTTTCTGATCACCATTGCGAAGCCACATGTCACCACATGTTTTTGATTTAGTGTCCTGGGAATGTTTGAGGGCTCAGTGTGTGTATGTTGTTCTGCCAAAGTGCACTCGACCGAGTCGTTTTAAAACCTTTCAAACAGCTTTTCATGTACATTTGACTCCAGTCCAAGTGGCTTGTTTTGGCATGTTTTAAACCCCAGACATGACTTCTCACGTAACTCCCAGGATTATGCCTAAATCATGTTCATGCTATAATTATCTAAACATGTCACGGACATGCTGCGAGGTTCAGAAAATAAACCATGGCGTAATGTATCATTCGGTGCTCTTTTGCTGACATTGTCTTTTTAACTAT